>NW_019734350.1:1979515-2034054 GCF_002891405.2 Cryptotermes secundus
GTTACCTCCGCTAGCGTTACATAGCAACACAGCGCTAGGCAAAGAGGGTGCCTATTACGTGGCCGTTTTCCATATGGTCCGATCAAGGCTACATGGGGAGCAGCGAAGGCTATTCACAGTCAGTTGTACTGAGTTGTACTGAGACAGTCGCCGAGTCAAGACGTAAAGTCAGCCAGTCAGTTGTATTGTGGCATTTGGAGTGTACTAATTGTGATACTGCAGATAGCAGTAATCGTAAATCTGTAATTTGGGTGATTGTAAGAGCGAGTGTGAAATAAAATTCGCTATATAAAATACGGCGTGAACTTATTTGTCGCGATATACGCCCGATACGCGACAATATTATGCTGAGGCTGACATTGTGGTATTGTACCTCCACTCTTCTAATATTATCTTTATGGAATGCATCCTGTTGCACGATCAATAATCGATTATCATGCTCCGTCTAATGCAACACAGAGAATGTATAACATTCAATTTGTTTTATTATAATCACAACATGTTTCGACCATTTTATCTGGTCATCATCAGGTGAATACAAATGCCTAACAGGTGCTCTATTGAATTGCCAAACGCTTTACCTCTCATACTCCTAATATTATGTCTTTGTGTTGTGGTGCTTAATTAAGCACAGGGATGTCTTTAATATTCTATTTCTTTTTCAAATGTACATTATATTGCATAAAACACCACATCGAATTATGTGTGAGAGTACTGAACAATCTATAACATCTAGGTATTTGAGCATAATATACAAGTGTTCATGAGAGTGTCAAACAAACCACAATGTTCAAATGCTTGTGAGAGTGTTGAATTGTCCATAATAGTAAGGCGTTCTTGAGAGTATTGAAGGAACCATGATGTTCAAGTATTTGTGAGAGTGCTGAATAAGCCATGAAGTTCACGTTTTTATGAGAGTTGAATTTTACTTCTAGGTTTCATTTCAGGTAGAGTCATGTCAAACATGAATGTACCACTGTAAAGACTGATTTCTTTCTAGGAGGCAAAATGTGGATATGTAGTCATGCTGATGTCAGTATATTGGATGACAGAGGCAGTTCCCCTTGCTGTGACATCATTTGTTCCAGTGATTTTGTTTCCACTTTTGGATATTCTAGACACCGAAAAAGTATGCAATGCATACCTCAAAGAAACCAACATGATGTTCATAGGTGAATATAGTAATATATGCTTTTTTTCTTTTATCTCCAGGGTACTGATACCCTGTGCCTCTAACTCTGACCTGAACTGAACTAAATTAATGTTGATGACTAATACGTGGATCACTTTTGCCTAACATCCTGGTATTTATTTGCTAGATTTTGCTATTTGAATAAAGTGTAGCACTTTAAGATTGTTACAATCTGTGAGGTGGAGCATAGTGTAAGATAATTCATGTGAAGAAGAAAAGTAAGCACTGCTTTAAATTCCAGTAAATATTTGTAGTCATGTGCAGTTGTTTCTAGTCACAAAGGACCTCCACATTGATATTCTCTTTTATAAATTCACACAAATAATTCCTAATATGTATAACTGAATTTGTAAATATACTGTGGGGACATCCCACATAGCATGCTGTTTCCACTGGTCTTTTAGACAACACTCACTCCTTAGCGAATATCGCATTGCCGGACGTTTCATTCATATAGTTACTATAGGATTCTGACGATGGTGTATAACACACTGATATGTTGGGATTTTGGACTTTATCCATCGTCCTGGTTTTTAAGATAACAAATAAAAACACAACGTTTCGGAAACTGGATCTTACATTGGCGAAACAGGCAGACCTCTGGCCGTGCGGCTCCGGGAACATAGGCATAACCTAAAAGAAGGTCTTCTAGAAAAATCTAAACTAGCTCAACATGCCTATGAAGAGGGACATAGGGTAGGCTGGGATGAAGCTAAGATTTTGGATATTGAAAGCCACATGAGGTATAGGAAATACAAGGAAGCGGCCCATATGGCATGCTCGGCCAACCCAATTAGCCAACCCAGTTTGGACTTTTCTCCCATTTGGATCCCCATTATCAGCAATGAAGTCACCAATTCACATAGAAGATCTGTATGATGTGATATATGCTTTTATTTATTTCTATTAAGTTCTAAATTAGATAGACGTGATTTACTCCATTGTTGACGCTGGTTTAACACTATTAGTTTTTGTTACTAGTTCTTCTTTCTATTCCATGCCGTGGGGTCATGGACCTGGTTATGAGTTTAGTTTCGTGGCATAGATTTCTACAGATCTATCTATCCTGGTTCCTCGCTTGTAAGTGTTTGCTACAATTTGTCACGAATATTTTTCTTATTAGCTCTCATGGACTTAGCCTGGTCTCAGGTGTTTATAATCTTCATGTTTTGTGACATTGGTTTGTCCAGTGATTGAGGCTAGCTCTTTCTAAGGGACCCAACTGAATAGGTGTTTTCCTTCACCTGAGGATGGAAACAGATCCAGTTTCCGAAACGTCGTGTTTTTATTTGTTATCTTAAAAACCAGGACGATGGATAAAGTCCAAAATCCCAACATATCAGTGTTTCATTCATATTTATACAAGCACGCACTGCAAATTTCTGCCCCTCATTTTCGCTAGCCAATCAGCGCTCTGCAAATTGTTGCTCATCAAATGCAAGTTTCGCTCTGCCTACCGAGCTGGGTATAAAAAGGAGCAGCTCCAACCTGGCAGCATCAGTCAGTCATCAGTTCCACATCAGTCTACAGCACACTTCGTCGCCAGCGCTCGGTCTTTGGAGACATCGGCACTTCGCTGCGCCAGGCACGACTGCCTCGGCTGTCCAGCGGTCTCACCCGACTCACTGGGCAACTCAGCCACCTCGATTCGCTGGTGATCATGCCCGACACTGGGCAACTGGCATAGCTACTGCCTCTCCACTCCTGTGACCGCGCTTAGGAAGCAAACATTTTTCAGCAACCAAGCAACCTCCAGCAACAGCTGCGCTGCAGCCAGTCAACTGACTCAGCTGCCTGAGCACACTGCAACCAACATCCCTTCCTACCGGCACGCGCCGCGCTACTTCACCGGCCAAACATCTCAGCAACCAATGGTCCTTTTCAGGACCTACAAACTGTTCCGAAGAAGTGGGTTGTCATTGAAGTAACGACAAAACAAAAACCCCACAATACTTTATGTTTAGTGTACCTTATAGTGCATTATGGAGATGTGGTTCCCATTAACCTGTATCTTCATGATCTGTCATTGGCAGTGCTCAAAAAATATTGTGGGATCTTAGTGGTTAGCTAGTTCTGGTACTATACTTGAAGATATGAATGAACTTTTCTAAGTACAGTATTATTAACTGTATAAATCTGAAGGGAGACAACACTTGGAAAAAACTATATGTAGCTAGAAAGATGATATTAACGTTGAGCTCTAGGAAATAGGGTGTGAGATAATGGACTAAACTTATGTGACTTAGGATAAGGTCCTATGGCTGGTTGGTTCTTATGAAAATGTGATATAACTCTAGATTTTACAAAAGGTACGGGATTTCTTGGAAAGCTGAGTTGCTATCAGTCTCTAAGGAACATTCTGATCCTTCAAGTTAGTTTTCTTTTTGGGGTATGTTGGATTATTTTTTGATATGTAGGATTTAAAGTTCTCACAGCAGTGGTTATGAAGATTTCTATCTTCTGGGATCTAACACCATGTAGAATTTTGCTTGCTACCTGCTTTCATGCTGGTTTCTTGGTCAGCTTATTCTTTGACCCTGAAGATGGAGGCGATATGTTCTCTGAATTGTCTGTTGATTTTTAGTGGAATACATGGCATTATATGCCAGAAGACAAAATTCTTTATTTTTTGATAGTTTGTACAGTCTAATAAGAGAACCTGTTTTTCTATTCTTTTACATGTTTGCTGAGAGCTGATACATTAATTATAAATTTTTAACTAATCTAATGTTTGAATGTTTATTCTGCATGAGCCATGTAATGTTTCTTCCTCACACAATATAAGTATGTTTTCTTTCATGTGTAGTTCTGTCTCTCTTTTTCCCAAAGAAATGTTTGACATGGAATGAAATTGTTTGCCAGTGGCATCAACATGCACCTCTAGCACAGAATAGATTATAATTTTAATCAGTATCTGTCACCTTATTCAGAGGCAGCAAAATGTTTAGAAATAACAGAATTGTTCTTTCATGCTACTCATTAATGAATGCTAGCCTCTTATTGGTGGAGACTGTAAATGTCTTGAAAATTGCTTCCTCATAAGAGAGTGATTATTCATGCACATAGGCACACTTTGTAACTGCTGGGCAATACTATGTGCCTGTCAGAAGTTCATATTGCAGATCCATCTCATGTAATACAACACCACATATGGGACAGTAATCGAAGATTTTGGCTCATCATACTGCCTCCATTCACCTGATGCTAAGGATGAATCATGATAGTGACACCTGTTGGATTGTCGATGTTCTAAAAGACAACCACGTAAAGCTGTAACAATTGTACATATTAAATTCTAAATTGAATGTACAGATAGCTACAAAGCTATGTGGAATGTTGATGTTCAAAAGTTGGCTGACCCTGAAAAGGACAGTTTCAGTGTGCTGGCAGAATTTGCTCCTTTGTAGTAGACCAAGTCTTTACGGCTGTTCAGCTGGTTTGTCTGGCCAGTGATTTGGTGCTGTGTGCGCTGGTAGGAACAGCTGCCTACTGTGCGAGTGATGACTGAGCCGTTGTCTTGGCTCGGTTGCTGGAGAGCTGTGGCAGCTACGTTAGCTGTCTGGTAGCAGAGCATGGTTGCTGGAGAGTTGCGGCAGCTACATTAGCTGTCTGGTAGCAGAGCACAGTTGCTGGAGAGTTGCAATAGCTGTCTTTGGCGCAGTTAAGGGCTGATGACTCTGATGACTGAATGTGATCACTGATGATTGCTAGTTTTGGGCTTCGCCTTTTATACCATGCTTGCTGGTGGAGCTACAGTGGCAGTTGTGATTGTTAGCGCTGATTGGCTAGTGCACACAATGATGTAAATGTGGGCTGGACAGTGAGTGCTGTATAAATACAAATGCTGGCGGCAATGTGATATTGACTAGGAGTTGAGTGCTGTCTGTTAGACCGGCGAAAGCGCGTGTTAGTATGTGGGATGTTCCCACACACCTTTCATTGTCATTGCTATTACTCTTGTAATCAGTTATTCAGTTATTCTTATCAGCCAATAGGCACACCTGTGCAAACTTAAAAAAGATTGATATATACTGGCAAACTTCTAAATCTTCATAAATTGCAAATCTCTCAGTGCATTGTATGTTTCACCCTTGAGGCTTAACCTGAGCATGCAAATATTGGCAAACATATTTTTAAAACATAAATGCTGCTCTCAAATATTAAATATTACACCTATACTAGGAAAGAGCTGAGGATACAATTTATCAAAAATAAAATAAACCAATACAGACAAAATTGGACAAACCATCTGGTTGGAATGAATAATAAAATAATACTGAACCAGGTTCTACAGTAGAAACCAAAAGGAAGTTGAAATAGACAATTACACTGGAGAAGATGGAATTGATATGTGATATCAAAACAGGCTTGACTGCTTATACTATGAAGTGAAGAAACAGAAGTTTTACACTTGGATGACCAGGATATAATTATTATAAAAACACAAGCTTTCCATATTTTTTTTTGTGTCTTAACATAATATTGCTCTGGGTTGATGTTTTATAACTTCTGGGAATATCATAGAGTTAATATAATATACTTTTTTCAGTATCTTTTAGTACTGTGTAAAATAAATGTAGAGTAAAATTACCCCAATACTGTGATTGATGTCAAAGTTTGTGTTGAAATTTTAATAAAACTGTTGATTTAATTCTGCACTGTGTGGAGGTACATAAGTAAAGTTAAACAACTATTATGCAGGTGGCCTCATTGCAGCAATAGCAGTGGAACATTGCAACCTACATAAGCGCATTGCTCTCAAGGTGATCCTCACCATTGGAACAAGTCCTGTGCGGTATGTGCAGCCAGTCAATTCATGGAATGATAATATTACAAGTTCCAAAGTAGCATCAAGGATGATTAGATGGGTGGGGCATATAGCTTGCATCATAGAGGTGAGAAATGCACACAAAATTTTGGTCAGAAAATTTGCTGCTTTTCAGCAGGTTTCCTTACCAACTTAATTAAGGAGTCTGTTCTGGCTATGCTGACACATACACATACAGCTCAACAGAAACAGATTTGACTATCCCCCACAAATATGCGTAGCAGTGTTTTAAAGACAGGATTTGCTTGAGTCAAATTTGCTACAGCTTTTTACGGCTCTAGGTAATGAACATCAATTTCTGATCTACACAAGCTTAGTAATCCTAAATCCTGTTATATTTTAGCGTCCTGTTGCACTGATTTATGTCCGTGATTTATTCTAACCGTCTTACAGTGCATACATTTATTCACCTTACTCTTCTCTCTTGCACTACATGTTTCAGCACAAAAGTGCCATTTTCAGGTGCTTTTCGATGTACGTCGAACTACTTCATTCCATGCCCTGTTCATGATTTATTCTTTATTTATAAAGACAACAGGGCATGCAATGAAGTAGTTTGACGTACATCGAAAAGCACCTGAAGATGGCACTTTTGTGCTGAAACATGTAGTGCAAGAGAGAAGAGTAAGGTGAATAAATGTATGCACTGTAAGACGGTTAGAATAAATCATGGACAATCCTAAATCCTTTTATAAACTGTAATTCCTTTCTTGAAGTTACCAACAAATATGAGCATTTCTTGTCTCCAATTCACCATTTAGAATATAAGTTTCTCTCAGGCACATATTTATAAGCAATATGTAACTTACATCGGATGTTAGAGTATTCCACTACTTTACCTGGAAGAGGAGAATGAAAAGTATTAATTTCCCACATTCTCTCTGATTTTTAATTTAAAGTTGCATTTCCCAAAAAAATAAATAAGAAATTTTGTCTGTAATTCTTTCTATTTAGGATATAAATGAAACATGTGAATCATGAAGCATTTTTTAAATAGAAACCCTGAATTTTTTTATTTTTAAATACTTTTGTAAAAGTGAAGTGCTTAGTATAAGGATTGGCCGCGCCATAGCTCAAGCGGTTAGTCGCTGGCTTCCCACCGAGGCGGCCCGTGTTCGATCCCGGATCTGGTCAAGTGGGATTTATGGTGGACAAAGTGGCGCTGGGGCAGGTTTTCTCTGAGTACTTCGGTTTCCCCTGCCAATCTTCATTCCACCAATTGCTCCACAAACACCCTCACCTATCATCTGGGGCTGGTACAATGGGCCAGAAGTGGCCGCAGTACAAGAGACTTAGTCCCTCCCCACTAGCAATAACAGAAATAATAGTATAAGGATTTTTATTCTTTTGCACTCTCATTATTTTTAATATACCATTATCATACACATTTTTCTCTCAGTCTTACCATTTAAAAGCTGAAGATTGGGAGAGAAGAGGACTGCTGCAAAATGTGAAGTCATGCCACATTTTTAATTCTTAATTTTTTTTTCTGGGTACCATTTCACAGTTATGTTTATGTGTTGAGTTTTAGACTTTCCTTTCCTTGTGGAAGGGTCTATGAAGCATGCAGAACTATAAACACATTAGAAAGTTACATATTCACAGTCTTGCATTAGACTCATTTGTGTTTTTCTTAGTTTGATGTTATTAAACATTTAATAAATTTGATCCCCGTTTATCTTTTTGAATGGTTATTTGCCTTAATGACATCAATATTTATTTTTTACAGTGTTGTATCCCACTATTTCAAGGATACTCACATATGCTGAGTGACAAGCAGATTCAATGCATATTGGCATTAAATGAGCAACCGAAATTACACAAAGTAGTAATTATGGAAAAGAAATTGAACACTTGATTGTGTACAATGGTACTTTTCTACCTAAGGGTACTAGACTGCCTGACTTACAGGTCTCATATGTTTCAGTGTACAATATGAAGCAAGACCCTGGAATGATCTTTGTTTCCTAGTCTGTCTGTCTGGCTCTCTCTCTCTCTCTCTCACACACACACAAACACACAAACACACACACACACACATACACAAACAAACACACACACACACATGCAAAATTGGATAGCTGTGTACAATGTAACATTCCATCACACATTTTGTTTAGTCTCTGGAAGGGTGTCTGCAGCTGGACACTGGTAGAGTTCTTACTTCGTTTTGGAAGAATGTTTTACTTGTTTTGATTCTGCCTCATTAAGATGTCTTCATTCGGCCTTATTAATTATATGTTCTGTAACTATTGATTATAATAACAGACTACCCTACAAGAACAAATACACCTGAATACCTAACAACTAAAATACAAAATAGTTGTAAATATATAACAAAGGTATAAAATGAAATTTACTGTTCCAGAAATTTATCAAAATCCAAATCTTCAATTATTCTAAGGGTGTAAAAATCTGTGAGAATGTTATGTAAGTCTGTGCATAAGTAATGTAAAAATTGTGTGTACCATATGGTAGAAACTTGTTTGTGGTCATTAGGGAACATAGTTCCTATACTTTATTTCCAAAAAATGTAATTCTATTGAGATTATCCCATATTGATAGATTTTGGGCTTGTGATAATAGGAGGTAAACAATTCTTGCTTCAAATGTACTGATGGGAAGAACACATCAAACTTTAATTCAACACTGAAAGTAATTTTAAGCAAAATTAATTTGGTCATAGTATATTGTTGTCATGTACTCGGGCTTATTAGATAAGATACTGAGAGTTTTGGTGCATACAGCATCAAGTGTCTCTGTTTTAATCAGTGTGTTTATTTTTGAAGGTTACATTATAATTTCCAGATTGTTGCTAGGATTCATGGTTACCACAATGACCTTGTCCATGTGGATTTCCAACACTGCTACCACTGCAATGATGACCCCCATTGTCAAGGCCGTTCTGGATGAACTGAAACAAGTAAGTAAAATCACTGCTGCCACCCCTTTCTGTGAGATTTTACTTTACACCCATACCATACATGACTCCTCTAACATTAAGTGTTGCTCTTATGGCAACAGTGTTGTAATGTATATTGGGGTAATGTAGATACTGTTATCATACAAACAACAGTCTGTTCCTAATAGTGGGAAAAATGTAGCAGACACTGTGTTACTTACTTACTCCTTGGCTCTAGAATTCTCTAAGAACCTTGACATTCTTCATTGCAGGTGCCCATTCTTCTCTCATTCAGCATCCATCATTGCATTTCTTAATATACAGTTTTCTGAGATGATGTTGTTAGCTTCATGCCCAACTCTCAACTTGGAGGACTAAGGACTACCTTTTGCTTGGCCTCTCCCTTCAACTTAGCATGTGTGAACCTACCATGAGCTTAAAAACCATCCAGTATAGCTTTCCAGGTGATCAAAGCTTGCACACCTCCCCATTAGGTTAGGGTAGTAACCCAAGGACAGAACTAAGTTTTTTTATACTTTTTCATTGTACCTGACTTATATTTTGCCTGAAGCACTGGATAATATGAGAATTTTTTGTGACTTCCCTTGATCCCTCCCAGTGAATGTTAAGAAAATTACTTCATTACTTCATGTACAGTCATGACCTCTTCTTTCATGACGTTTTTTTCAGTTCAACATATATATTTATACCCTGTTATCTGGCACATATGGGAAATGGGGTCTGCAGGCTGCATGAGCAAATTCATGCAGAAACCCAATACAAACTTAAAACAACTTGTTTTTGCTTTAGTTTTTGCATAGGAGTCTTCTAATATAACAGAGTAAATTGATGGTTGCAAGCTTTTTTGATACATAAACTGTAATATTACCACAAATTGAACTAACCTCTACTGTGAAGGCACCTATGTGAGGGAGGATGATGGATAGCACTGCTAGTGGTGGCTGGGAGAACTACCCTATAGAGGATATAACTTTTTAATAATGGTAAATTTTCTTTGAAATTTATGGTAGTTGGATGAGAATTCTACATGCTTCAATAATGGATAACCAGGAGTTTACTGTATATTACCATTCTATTATTATCCTATATGATGCTGTGCAGTTGATACAGCTTTGCTAAATAGCCAGTGAATAGACATGAATGCAGGGTAACATTAGATTGGTAGAGCCATTAGTGGTTAAAACTTCAGAGGGTGGCCTGTTCTTAATGCAGAAGCTGTAGTAAAGGGCTTTTGACTGCTGCACGATAGAAAAAGTTCAAAGGCATAGTAGCTGCATTGAGTGTTGCGGTTTCCCAATTGGGAATAGAAAGTATCATCATACTGAAGTCACTGATCAAAACTGAAACAAATATTGAAAGCACCCTTATTAGCTAGTATATTCTAGGGTTCCAAACGATTATGTTTTATTAGTAATAATCCTAGTAAATTGATCATAGCACATATTTATATAACATGTCTTCATACAATTTCACATTTCAAGTAACAATGACTTGTCAGTTACTATGACAAAACTGAAGTATTTCTTGTGATCACCATGTTATTTTATAAAATCACTGTAGTAAAATTATGCATTTTTTAATCATTTATCTCTGTACAAAACTTCTAATCTGTACATAGAACATCAGTAGTGTTATGTGTTCAATGTTGTAAGTGTTGTAAGTGTTGTTTCCACCTCACAAGTTTGCTCATCTCTTGTATTGGTGTTGATGATACAGAATTAATAGATAACTAACTAAATAACTACATGGAGTAAATTCCTATTTCAGAAGCTGATAGTCACGTCTCTTGATATTCATGCACAACTTTGTAAAACTTAGTAACATATAGTCTTTAATACTGATGTTTGTAGACTGTTAGAACTTTGTCCTCTCAGAAACATGACAGATTCCCATGATCTACAGACTTTCATTCCTATAGCAGATACATTAATATTTGTTTCACAGTACAGTATCCCCTCTTCATGTACTACCGAATTAATTTGTAATTGTAATACGTGTTTGAGTGAATTCTTTTATGAGCTGAAATTTATAAAAATAATATGCGTACAGGGAACATTATCTATAAAGCGTGTGAAGTGAGAAGGCCATTAGAATTGTTTGGTAGTGGTAAATTCCCCAAGATTCTTTAAGAAACCAGTGAATTTACTGGAATGTTGAATTACTTGAACTGATGTTCTCTTACAAAGAAACGCATCTATGGGATATAATCTACGCAAAGAATGCTGTTCTTGTTTATACCAGAATACAGACTTTGAAGTTTATATTTCTGTTCTGTGAATATCAGACTGGACTCATTAATTATGTTGTCCCATCAGCAACAAAGAAAGACCTAATGTAGTTCTTGTGATGATGAAAATAATGAGAAGCTTCTTAATGCATAACAGGAAAACAACAGGTCAATTGTTTGTGTGAACTTACTTACATAAGGGGTGGGCCTAACTGTTGGCCCTTGCACCATGACCATTAGTTATGTCAGCTTCATTTTAATGTGTAACACCAGCCTGTAACTAACAAACTCCAGACTGTACCAGATCTCATGAAGACTCAGTATAACTAGCACTTTATTTTCAGGACATGATTGTAGTGCAGTGGGTTTCATATTTAAGGTTGTCAGATTTACGTTTTAAAATATTTAATATGCTACTTTGAAGGAAATGAAGAGAAATGAAAATAAATTTTAACTTCTGTTTGGAACTGAATACTGTTTAAGATACATAATCACAGACCATTTGAGGACCATATATTAAGTGGTGGTAGTGTCTCTCTCACCACACATGTTCATGCATCTGTCCTGTTGTTATTACTGATTATAGGTAATAAAAAATATGTAAGTTAGGGGTGGCTTCCAGTGACATAACATACACACTACAATTCATTGAAATTGGTCAGCAGGTTCAAAAGTTGTAAGGGGGCCATATACATGACAGCATGACAATCTCATAAGCCATATCTTTAAAGGATGGAAAGTAGGCTAAACAATTGTTGGTAGTTTTCAAAATAATGTTTGTCCATGATATGTATGCAGTGTCCGTCTTGTAGTGCACTCAATTTCACCTGTTATTTCCAAAATGTTTCGGCAACATAGTGCCATCATCAGGTGCTCCATTTATGCTAATGCATTGCTTGCCATTATATGTCATTGTAAAATTATTAGTCAGAATTATTTCTGATATTGACATCACAGAAAAATTAGTCAGGTTGGTAGACTGAAACAGCCTGGAAGATTAAAGCTATTACATTAGGGCAAGTCAACTGACAGACAAATCTAAATTTACAAACATTTTTCACATACTCTGACAAGGCAGTCAAGTAACAGACAATCCTATGTATAACTACTCTGTTCACACCTGTAACACCAACAAAACTTTTCATTTTTTACGCTCATTGGAGGTTTACTAAAACTTTTTTGTTCAGAATTACTTAAAGAGTGGTTCCCTAATATTCTTCTTCTTTATTGCCCTTATTTTTCTTATTAATGTAATAAAGTGAAAGGGGAATGGACATTTATGATCATTATTATTAATATCACATTGGTGTTGTTCATATTATTAATTTTACTCAAAACATTTATTTCTACATAAATGAGTGGAAAATCCAGTTTCCACCTTAGCAGTTCAAGGTGACATGCTGAAATAATTTCTTGCCAACATTATTTCCAAAAATTGTGTGTTACTAGAATTTAAGATCTTATGTTTCTCTTGCTTCACTATTCAAGAACTGAGAGGTTAAAAAATTTAGCACAAAATTTGGCAGTTGGCTGAAAGAATGATGAGAAATCTTAAAGGAAATATCAAAGTTACTTCTGTAGTTCTGACATAATGTGATATGGTGGCTGAAAGCCAGAATAATTTGTCAACAAAAGTCATCTATTATAAAGCAACAGCCTGTAAACACATGTATACAGCAACCAAAACATGTCCCCCTCATCAAAAATACCTGGGCCATTGCTAGGCAACAGCCTGATTAACACGTCTCTCATCGATAGAGGAATTTTTGGAAGCAGTTTTTCCTTTGTGGTCCATGCCATAGTTATATACTAAGGATACCAGCTGACTTGACAGATAGTCATAGCTTGGAAGTCATGAGTCATGAGCTGGAAACTGACAGTTGGTTGAAAGCTGGAGGTCAGAGTCGGAGGTTAGGGCCTTGAGTTGCATTGTTAGAAGCTGCCACCTAACAACGACTATTGGAGACATAACAGAGTGAGAAGACTTAGTATGTGCTGTAGATGTAGTGATTTAGATTGTGTAAGTTAGACTGTTACAGTTATTTGTAGCTACAAAGCATAACTGGTCAATAAAGCAATTATCAATCCAATCCATATTTATAGTAACTAATATGTGACTGTATATTTTAAGTTGTATGTAGTATATGTTAAATGTTCTACTAGATGCTGAGACTAGAGCAGTAGTCTGCACTTGAATTATGGCTGAATATCACTATAGATATTGTGGAAAATGGCCAGGTCTCACACAGTAGGTGGATAGTAGCACAAAGACTGTAGGTTCAAGTGAGCAGAGTTTATTTGATCATTTTGATATCAGTGGTATGTGACAGTGCAGGACAGTTTTTATACTTGGTATATTGCAATTTCTTTATAATTCAATAAGACTTAGTAAATATTGTCATATGTATGAGTGACTATAGACATGTTTTAGATTTAAGATTAGATTTATTGACCATTTTAACACACGACTCATGATTACACTTAATTATAGTGCCATTGCTGATCTCAATATTTTACAAATAATTACAGCACATGCTAAGTCTTTTCAGTCTGCTGTGTCTTCACCAGCTGTTCCCTGGTAACAGCTTTGAACAGTGGAGATTCTCCAGCTTCCGTGCTCACTTAGTTGCCTGCTGGTTCTCAACTGCACTGACTAAGTCTTCTCTTCACAGACTCCCTTACAACTGACTAACTTCTAAACTTAGGCCTCACCATAGCTCAGCAAGTTAGTCGCTGGTTCCCCAATGCGACAGCCCGGGTTTGAGCCTGGGTCTGGTAATTTGGGATTTGTGGTGGACAAAGTGGCGATGGGGCGGGTTTTCTCCGAGTTCTTCGGTTTTTCCTGTCAATCTTCATTTCACCAGTTGCTCCACAGTCACCATCTTCTATCATCTGGGGCTGGTACAATAGGTCAGTAGTGGCCACAGTACCAAGTGGACTCAAGTCTCACCCCACTAAGAATAATAATGCAAAACTTTTAAATATGCCTCAGTTATAACATCTCAGCACAGACTGTGCAGATAATACCGTTTCTTACAGTTCCTCAATTGTTGCATGTGAACTAGTTGCCATGGAAACCTGTTTGTTTCATGATCGCTACCTAGTAAGGGGATTACATGCTGCAATATTTACAAGTATAAATAATTATAATGTCATAAATGTTTAATTAAATACTGGAGCTTAAATTCTTCCTCAGGTAAGAGGATGAACATTCTTCATGAACATCTGTCAGAACTATGATTTAGAAGTATAATTTTGTTGTTCTTTGTTTCAGAATAAAGATGTGGAGAACAGACATCGAACATCATCAATAAACACTGCTGATTCTGAACACGCTAGTGGTGCATTTGATCCTGAGACGCGTCGGAAATCTGTGTACCAGTGTGACTATGAGTAAGTCATGTATGTCAGATTTTGATTATATGAACACCATATCTGACAGCCAATAATATTGGATATAAGAAAAACAACTTATCTGGGTGAAAACTTGATGTCGACTAAAATAAGAATTTTAAAATTATTATATTGCCCAATGACTGTGTAACAATTTACGTTACAAAACACCTCAGAGCAAGTTGTTTCTGTGTGGAAAATTTGTTTCATCTTTAAATTCACATCGATTGTTTAACCACAAGTTTGCAAGAAAAATGTAAACAAACGAGTAACAGTGAAAGAAACAAACCTAAAGATAATGCAAGGAAAAAAAAAACAAATATAACGAAACTCTCCTACCCAAAGTATAACATAGCATAATTATCTGAAAAATTTTCAGCTATCTCTGTATCTTATAAGAAAGCGTAATTTGACTAAATTCGCACCCTATAAGGATTATGCCTGAAGGAAAAATTCTGAGGTTCAGATTCCTTGAAACATGAGGGGGAATGTAGAAGAAGGTACTTAATTGGAATGGAAGGAAGGGCTTAGAACTGAAAAGGACAAAATTTATGTTGTTCAGTAACAATGTTCAGTAATATAGTTTTTGCTGCATGGTTTTTAACAGGCCCCTCACTTCAAGAAATGTAACAGAATATATGAATTCACACTTATTAATTCCAGGCAGGATGATCGTCCAGAGAAATCTGACATTTGCTACTACCTGGGTGTGGCATATGCATCAAACCTGGGTGGAGCTGGCACACTGACTGGAACAGGAACCAATCTCACCTTCAAGGGAATATGGGACACGTGAGTCCGATGACCTTTTTGAATAATTTTTCATGTGGGGAATAAATGTCTGAAGATCAGTTTATTTGATTTAATTTACTGATCGATTTCCTTGGTTTTAGTGGAATAATTTCATATTATAAACGTTTTATTCCACACATCAATGTCATAGGATGTATGTCCTATCATTTGGCCCTCTTTTTAAGTACTTTGGGGATTATAGTTGATCTTTCAAGCTAAATTTGATATTTGTAGTGCCCAGATTGATTGAATTGTGTGAATTGTCATCATCAGTTAGATCATATGCATAAAAAATAACATCCATTTTTGTTTCTATACAAAATTTAAATAACAGACTGTTTCATACTTCAAGATTACATAACATAATTTTTTTTGTCTAAATTTTTTATTAATTCCAGCAGATTCAACAAAAATTGTACACTTAAGAAGTCTTTGGAGAGTGGCACTGAAAGGGTTAATTGATGTACTTATTCTAAGTTCACATACAGGAGCGGCCTCCGTGGTCTAGAGGTAACGTTCCCACCTCATGACTCGTAGTACCCGGGTTCAAATACCCGGCGGAGGTCATCGAATTTTTAAGGGCGGAAAAATTCAGGGAACAAGTCCTCTGGGAGGGACTTTAAGCCGTGGGTCCCGTGTCGTAGCTTTACGGCACGTAAAAGAACCTCATACCTCCAAAGGAGGTTTGCTGCCCAACAGCAGTCACTAATACCTCCAGTAGATGGGGGAAGCATTATAGATACTTCTCAGCCAGTAGAGCCGGTCTCGCTGGCTGGGCGGGACTGATGGTAAGCACCAATACCGGTAGGATATAGAGGCTGGTAGAAATCATAGAGGGAAGCACAATGGACCACTACAGGTCTAAGTGCATGGGGAAACCCACCCTCTCTAATAACTAACTAAGTTCATATACATGAAATTGGCATGTTTATCAACACTTAGATAGAATATGACATGCTTTGCTACATGACACTAAGCAATTAAAATGCAAACGAATTGTTTCTCAGTGTGCAGTATGACAATTACTTAACAGAATTATTTATATAAAACTAAAATTTTAAGTTTTTTAACCGACTCTTAGTTTTTATTTCCTTTAACTCCAAATCTACACAAGTTTGATATTTTTTTTTCAGTATGGGATATTTTACTATCACAAAGTGCTGTTTCTTTTTCTAAAAAGAAACAGGTTATTATTGTACCTTACATGTACTGCAAGGTAAGTACTGTTTGGTTAAAGTGCAGTTATTTCTGAAGTTGGTGACATTTGAATTACATGCATAATTTTGTGCTGTAATTGTGGCATGGATATAAGATTTATTAATGTGTAAATAATGAATACATTTGTACAATTAAGAAATAGATTTTTACTCTCCAGAACATTAACAAATGCCCATTCTGCCTTGATTAACTGTTTAAAGTACTTTTACGTTATGATCCAGGGAAGCAGGGTTTTTTACTTTTACTTTTTTATCTCTGGCATAAACTGTTTAAAAGGAAAGGATTATTTGACTAACACTTCATCAGTTATATCCAAATGTGTTCTGGAACAAACTAATGAAAATAAATATTGTTCCCTTTACTTTTTCTCTTTAAACTTAATGCTTCAAAGAATCATAAGAATGACTAGGTGATTTGAATCTGTATCACTATTAAGGGATTTTCAGTATTTCTGGACTTCTACATTTTTTCTACAGGAATAGCATAAGAGAGATGATAAGCATGATTGACAGAAGGATGTGTGGAACTGCTGCATATAGATCAGCAGCTGTGAGAGTGTTCTGATCTATGCTAGAGTAGCACTCACCATTGCTTGTTGTGAGACCTTGCCTCATAATGAGATGGTTGCAGTGTGGTTTGATTTGTGGTATAGTCAAATCCACATAATTTACCATGTTTCCATTTTATATTCCCTGCTTTACTTTCATGCCATTTTTGTTTTGCTTGAATCCAGGAACTGCACATTGGATTTATCTTTCCTGGATATAAAAAAATGTTAATTTGACCGTGACTATAATCCCACAATTTTAAACATTCTTCCTCAATGAGAAGTTAACATTTTTTTAATTTTGACTTGCATTCTTTACTACAGAACATTTCCAGTAGCTGGTGGAGTGAACTTCGCAAGTTGGTTTATTTTTGGTGCACCACTGATGTTAATAAATATGCTGGCTGCTTGGATCTGGCTTCAGATTCTGTTCATGAGTTTGTTCAGGTAAATGTTATATATCCATGTTCACTGTGCCTCTTGCTGGTAGGCCCCAGCTAATTAGGATATTTTTATTCGGTATGTATCGGTGTGTATACATACATGCATGCATCCATTTGCATCCTCACGGCCACATCTTTGTATGTCTTAGAGGTGTTATGTTACATAAAAAAGCACAAAGCAGATTTGATCCAAAATATAAATATTTATAGTTATAATACAAGAATAAACAAAGAATTTCATGCTCAATTCTGCAGAACTACATTATTTAAAAAAAGTGTGATAAATATGGGGATAGAATTGTATAGTAAGGTTCCAAACAAAATAAAAAACTCAGTGGGGTTTTCAGCTTTTAAAAAAGACTTAAAATTCATCTTACTGAAACATTCTTTTTATACGATAAATGAATTTGTTAGTTTTAATAAAAAATGGATGGTGCAAGTACTTATGTTTGGATGTCATAGCCATTCATGAGCTGTATATTGTACTTTGTATATTTGTTGGAATGTTGTATTTATATATTGCTTATGATTGTAACAAATGTTGGTAGTATGCTTGTAACTTTGTAGATTTATTTTGTTAACTTGTATTACCGAATGACTTGTCCAAGTGTTACTATGTAGCAAAACAGATGAAATAAAATACAATACAATGTATGCATGCGCATTCATACACACATGCGTGCATGCGTGCGCACACACGCACACACACACACACACACACACACACACACACACAGAGTTTCACAGAACTCTACAACACTTAAAATAAGGAATATGCAGTTATGATACATCTTTGTTATACAGTAAGTCCCAGAAATTTCCTGACCAGGTAGAAGTTGTAACTATGTTAAAAGACATGTTAAGATACTGCTGAAGTTAAAAATGATGTCAGTGAATAACAAGGTATAAGATCTTGAACAATGAAGAACTTATTTTTGTAAAGAAAAATATTTTGTATACTAAATGGGAACATAGAGTCTAGAACAATTGTACATTTTAAACTACCAGTAGAGGAATTGATATCTAATTCTTTGATTTTGTTCTGCACTTTAATTTTTCAGAAAAAAGAAAGAAGACAAAAAGAAAACAAGTGAAGAACAAGCCAAAATAGTAAGAGAGGTCATTAGTGTAAAATACAAAGCGTTAGGACCAATGACTTTCCATGAAGGCTCAGTCCTAATACTCTTCATTATTGCTGTGTTTCTTTGGTTCTTCAGGAAACCAGAGTTTATATCAGGATGGGCTCAAATTGTTGCTTCGGTGTGAGTATTATACATTTAAGAAATCAAGCTTTCTTTAAAGGGTCCTATACATATTGATGCAAGTAGCACTAAATGTATCATCATACAGTAACATGATGTAGAATGAAACATGTGGGAATGTTTCAACAGACATTTTCAATCAGCATATGGTTATGATGCATGTAGAGGATCCCATCATATTCAGGATATGATGATACCTAAAAGTTGACAGTCTCTTGAAATGCATCACAATGCATGGTATTGTTACTTATATCGACCTGTATGGTGCCCTTCAAAAACAAATCATAATTTTCAGGCGTAGTCTCATTACAGTTACAGTCAGTTACTGAAGCAAGACAGTTTTGGAATATGTAGAGTTAAAGAAGCAGTGCTTTCATTTAAAATATATTACTTATGTAAGAAAGACAAATCTGTATAAACAAAACAACACAGCCATACATTTATCACTGCAAAATATCAAGAATAGATTAGTAATTAAAATAAGCGTAGCTTAATTTTGAGAAATGATATGCATACATTAGTGATAGTCTCTTCCATGAAGAAAGAGTCAATATCTGTCATTCAGTGGAGGTAGCACTGATAATAAAGAAAAAAAAAGGTGGGGATGATGGCATGGCACTATGAATCAAGTTGCCAAGGTGAAGGGAAAATGTGCGAGCTGAATGATCAGACTGATAATGTGGTAATCATGATGATTATAAACTTTCTGGAGAAAACTAGTAGCAATGAACTTTACTCTGTTAGAGTTAGAAGGGATGCACCCCTGTCTTTGAGAGTTCTGAATTTTTAATGTAAGTAAATATGTAGTTGTGTTGCTTTAACACTGTGATACCTTTATGCTGAATTCAAACACAGAAAACCTCTGCCTGATAACTAGATATAGATATATGTCCTGACAGTCATATGTTAACCTGCAACTGTGCTGTTCTTAGTAAGAAAGAAATAGTGTGAGCTTGGGAACCAATCAACAAAATATTGTATGGAAGGCTGCAAAAGTGTTCGTTTACTCTGGAATAAACTGTCAGTGAATGAAGTATATAAAAGAAGAGTACACATTCATTGTATAAATATAAATGGACATGCTCATATATATGTCATACACCAAAGGAACGTTTTGTTACTGAAGAAGTAATAAAAGGATATGGATTATTTTAAAGCCAACTATGATTTTTAACTATGTTTAAATAAGTAAAGTTATCCATTTGTTTCTTATTATTTGATTTTAGTAATGAAAACAATGAAATACTACCCTTGCAAAGAAAAGGAAAGCCAACTTTTTATTCTGTTCAAATAATGAAATGTTTATCTCCCTTTTATTTTTTTTTTGTGTTTTAAAGAGAACGTATGTACAAACTACGAAGTTCTGACAGTTAAGGTCCATATACACACCACAGACATGTGATGAAGGAAATATGTTAATAAAAAAAGTAAATTTTGGTCCTAACACAAATGATTGGCCATTTTATTGTGTAGGGGGAGGTTTAAAATAAGTTGACATTGATATATCTTTGTGTTATGTTTAGTTATATTACTTATTTATGACTCTGAAAATCAAGCCAGACTGCAAACAATTCTAATTTAATTTTTCTCACATATTATCATCATTTGCTATAAAAAAAGCAATAAGATGATTTTTTTTTCTTTTTAAATATGAGACTCGGTACAAGCTTCATTTTAAAGCTCTTGTTTTCCATAAATCATAAAGCCATTCATCAAGTGACACATGGTTGCCATGTTGGCACGTAATGAGGAAGTACAGTACAAATGTTGAAATGCCTTCAGTTACAAGATAATCACCCAGAA
Organism: Cryptotermes secundus; assembly: GCF_002891405.2. Lineage (NCBI taxonomy): Eukaryota > Metazoa > Arthropoda > Insecta > Blattodea > Kalotermitidae > Cryptotermes > Cryptotermes secundus. The sequence continues at coordinate 2,000,144 of NW_019734350.1, forward strand.
TATAATGTCAATCTTCAGTTGGTTTGTAAGTTGTGAAGAGGGAGAGACATAGATACAAGATATGTGGACACAATGACATCAGAAACCATCTTGCTTTTAAAATAATAATAAATTTTATTCAGAACTGAAGGTTTAATTATGAAGGTAATTTTGGATGTATGTGTTGTTATTTTTCAGTGAAATTGATGATGCTACCCCAGTCATGCTAATTGTATTCCTGTTGTTCGTGCTACCAGCAAACCTAGACTTCCTGCAGTTCAATTCTAGTGGTAAGTCAGTTTCAGGAATAACTGTAATGCTAAAATTTGCATTACACTTCTCAGAAATCAACTTTTCATCTGATTAAATAAATAAAGAATTAACAGCTCAGTTAAGGCCGCAATTCTGTTTTCTCTCCTTGAATACAATTAATTAACACTTTATTAGATTCAGAATGACACTGAAAATAATATTTGATGATTATGTGTTAACTGACACATTAATGAAGGATGATGCACAAAAAGAAGAGGTGGAGAGTGGTGACAATAATAGAGGCTTTGTGTGAGTGGCATGTCAAATTATATAGAACAGGAAATTTTTCACTTTCGGATTTGAGGCTCAGGGTGCAGCAAAGGACATAAATGACAGTTTAAAATGTCTGAACCATTTTCAATATGTGGAGGACAGAGCAACAATTATGCAAAACAGTCTATAAAATCTTCACTGTTGGCTTGGGAACCACTGACAGAATGAAATTGAAATTTATATTATGCTGAGGTTAATACAGTAATGGGAATTTTGGCCTTTGTGTTGATTTGTGCAAGGATTCCTACACCAAGCAAAATTACTCAAGTAATGAACAGTACAGTTTCATATTTTGCATAATTACTGAGTTTGAATATAATTTGATTAGAACATTTCAGTCCAAGGTTACATACGTCAATTAATTTAAAGCCCCATCTCCCCTGCCTTCAGGTTAATTAAATTTATTTAACTTTTCTAACCAATATTTTAAAATTGGAGTACAATGAGACAGTACATGGGCTGTATGTAGACTTCAAGAAAGCCTATAATTCAGGTAGGAGGGAAGTATTGTACAATAAGAGTATGGGATACCAATGAAACTGTTTAATCTGATTAAAATGTGTTTAAATGAAACTTATAGTAAAGTTCTAGGTAAAGATTTGTCTGATAAATTTCCTATCCAGAATGGTCTAAGGCAAGGGGACGCTTTATCGCCACTCCTTTTCAACTTTGCTTTAGAATATGCCATTAGGAAGGTCCAGGAAAACCAGGTGGGACTGAAATTAAACAGGACATATCAGCTGTTGGTCTATGCCAAAATCATGACTTAACAATAGAAAACAGATGTTTTGAAAATGTGGCACAGTTCAGATATTTGGGAATGACGATAACAAATCAAAACCTAATTCAGGAGAAAAAGAGGAGATTGAACTCAGGTAATGCTTGCTACCATTCAGTCCAGAACCTTTTGTCTTCTTGTCTGCTGTCCAAAAACAGAATATACAGAACTATAATTTTGCCTGTGTTTCTGTATGGATGTGAAACTTGGTCTCTGACATTAAGGGAGGAACATAGACTGAGGGTGTTTGAGGGCCGAAGAGGGATGAAGTGACAGGAGGTTGCCAAAAACTGCATAATGAGGAGATTCATAACTTGCACTCTTCTCAAAGTATAATTAGAATGATCAAGTCAAGGAGGATGAGGTAGGCATGGCAAGTAGCACGAATTGGGAGAAAAGGAATGCATATAGGATATTGGTGGGAAAGACAGAAGGAAAGAGACCACTGAGAAGACCAAGGCGTAGGTGGGTGGACAATATTAAAATGGATCTTAGAGAGATAAGATGAGATGATATGGATTGGATTGATCTGGTTCAGGATAGGGACCAGTGGAGGGCTCTTGTGAACATGGTAATGAACCTTTGGTTCCATAAAATGCTGGGAAATTCTTGAGTAGCTGCAGATTTGGCTTCTCCTGAAGAAGGGCTCAGCTCCATAAATAAGCAAATGACCAATATTTTAAACGTTTTAAAATAATTTTAACAAATTTTGCTAACACATACTATAGAGTTACCACATTTTTCCCAAAGTACAGGTACTCCTCATTATACAGTTTTGAAGATGTGATTTCATATGATGCATTCAAATAATTTAGAACAATTTCAAGTAACAGCACTCACTTTAATGTGAATTGCTTACTGGCTGATTGAAAGAGGTGGGGAGATATTGGAGCAGAGTACTGTGTGGGTGGCAGAGGAGGAATGAAAGGGGAGAAGTAAAATTTGGCCTGCCCATGCGACCTCTCATATGCCTCTGCTGCTGGTGCTCTTTGGAAGGATGAGGAAATATTCAGTACACTATTTATTTATAATTCAAGTGGCCTCAATTTCTGAAGTTTTATTCACATTTTGTTTTATTCAGTTATTATACCTTAAAAAATTGGAGAAAACTTTATAATGAGGTGCTTGATAACTTGTACTCTTCACCAAATATAATAGAATGATCGAGTCAAGGATGATGAGATGGGTAGGGAATGTAGTGCAAATGGGGATAACAGGAATGCATGTATGATTGTGGGAGAATTGGAAGGAGACCATGAGGAAGACCTAGATTTAGGTGGGCGGATAATATTAAATTTGATCTTAGAGAGATAGGATGGGGCAGTGTGGAATGGGTTGATCTGGGTCAGGATAGGGAACATTGGAGGACTCTTGTGAACACAGTAAGGAAACTTTGTGTTCCTTAAAATATTGGAAAATTCTTGAGTAACCATACAACTGGCAGCTTCCAAAGAAGGGCTCATCATTTAAAATAATTCTATAATAGGGAATCAAAAGGGTAAGAAACATTCTGCTAGTGGTGAGAAAGAATCAGAAGAGAAAGAAGGAAAATTCTTGAGTAACCATACAACTGGCAGCTTCCAAAGAAGGGCTCATCATTTAAAATAATTCTATAATAGGGAATCAAAAGGGTAAGAAACATTCTGCTAGTGGTGAGAAAGAATCAGAAGAGAAAGAAGGAAAATCAATAAATCTTGAATAAAAGTTAGATATAATTCATCACTGTGAGAGAAACAAGTGAATATGTGACATTGTTGACTCCATAGGAATATAAGGATCTACATTAAGGAATGTTTGTAATACTGAATAAAAAATAAAATAATTGTGCATGTGCTATTTTATTATATGTTATTACAACTATAATTTCAAAACAACACCAGAAATAATTGATACAATGGAAAATTGTTTTCAGCTTTGAAACTGAATCAGACAAAAAGACAGTCATGTGTAGATCCCACAACCATCAATGAAAATTTAGAAATATTTATGATTCTGTCAAGAGTGATGGCTCTCCTACAAAAGCAAAGGAGTTTAATGCCAGCAGTGGCTTGTTTTATTGACCCAATCAATGGCATAGTTTTTATAACTTGAAACTTAGTGAAAAAGACACAGTGTTGATGGGTTGCACCATCTAAATTTCCTGAAGAATTCAAGGAAATGGTTAAGGAAAGAGGGTACTCACTAGAACAGACCTTCAACTTTCATGAAACAAGGATGTTCTGGAAAACAATGCAAAGCCTAGCTTATATATCAAAAGAAAAAGCCAGTGCCCCCACGTTCAAAGCTGTCAAGAATGGAATCGCTGTCTTGCTGTGTGGAAATAATTGGTGATTACAAATTTAAACTACTTCTAGTCTATCATTCAGAAAATCCTAGGGCCTTTCGTGGGACATCAGAGTCTTGTTTACCTCTTCTTCTGCACTTCAGCAGAATGGGATGGATAACTAATGATATAATATTAAAATACTTCTGACTCAGTGGCACAGCTATTTTGCAAACATTTCAACATTGTTCCAGCTCATTTCTTAACAGTGTCTAGCATTCTTTTACAAACTAAATAATTATAAACACAATTCACTTATACTAAAATGACATAAATATTACTAAAAGAAGGAAAAGGATGTGTTGTGCTGTACCAAACAACTAGTTGAAGTAACAGCAGAATATCATGTTACTTTTTATAGCATATCTTGGACATTTCCATTGATTCCTACTTGGGAAAGTTTGCTTGATTTATGCAATTTCACTCCCTGTGACCCTTCTTCTTTTTGGAAGGAGGGGAATACAATTGTCGGATAATTCAAGGAGCATCTGTGCAGAACACGTAACTTTGGAAGGAATGGGGAAGACAGAAACTGCATCATATCACTAAAATCAAGACAATCCTGATTCAGTTCTGTCCAATCCACATCCTCACAAACTATTTCCATAAGCTACCATTTAATATGACTTTCCAGTTTATGCCCAATTCTTCTAAATGACTGCCATCTAAGGAATCCTGTATAATTTTCATTTCTCCCATACATTTTTTCATCTTCAGCTAATACGTGTATTTCCATGTTTTAAATGCCATTTTAATACTAGATGAGGTGTGTAAGACATCTATTGCCATGTTAAATAGAATCTTCCATTCCTCTCTTACTTTATCTCTCTTGAGCACAGAAAAGTTAAAATAGTCTGTACATTTATTTTGAGAATTAGTATCATTTTATTGTTGTCTTGTTCTTTTAACTGAGGTATCAACATATTCAAATATGAGGTAATTATGTGGCCTAATGGGGTTACTGTTTCAACCCCCTGCAAAATATCATGGAGTGCATGAAATAGATATATTAATAAAGGGCGATTTCAATTATTTTATAAAGGTTCACTCTATTGTCATGTTGGTTCTTCCAAGAGTACACAAAATACAGATTTGATTCATGTTTATACTGATTATTCTGACCTTAGATTTGCTTCTAAAATAGCCTGTAACTTGATATTGTGAACAAATTTAGTTATGTTATGAAAGGAATACTGGATGCTGGAAAGATTTATACTTCAGTCTCCTTTCTGACTTTGCTCATGCCCCCCCCCCAAGGAAATGGTATCATTAGGACAACCTTAAATAAATTTTGAGTGTAATTTTTAATTTGGCACCACGTTGCTTGTGTTGTACAGAGAGACGACCAGCAAAAGCTGCACCAGCGCTGCTCACATGGAAGGTTGTTCATGAGAAGGTGCCCTGGGGTCTTGTCTGTCTACTTGGTTAGTACTTATAATAATTTCTATAATTGTAAGTGTAATAATCTTAAAATATTTTAGTCTAGATGTTGATACACTGGAACTACATGTGCGTGTGTGATTCATTCCTGAATTTTTGAAGTTAAAACATGCTGCATGAAATTTTATTTTAGACACACTGTGTAGTATTTCTTTCATACTTAAACTGTCAGAATATATTAAATAGATTAACATTAGTGTCTAAATATAGGTAATGACATGAATTTAACTTCAGAGTTAATCCCTTCATTTACATACTTTCTTTTTTGTTATCAATACCCTCCAAAGGCAATTTTATGCTGTATTTTGTTAAGTCTTCAGTTTACAGATACAGTGAACCCCACTAAAGAGTATCCTGTTTAAAACGTTTTCCCACCAAGAAAGTTAAAATCATTGGGTACCAAAAGTAATACCATAGGAGTAAAGTATTTTCATCAGATAGACTTGAAAGGATTCTGACAGTGGTGTATACTGAACTTCTTTTGGACTTCATCCATTATCTGGTATGTAAAAGACAAAAGACCATGATGTTTCGGAGACTGGATCTGTCTCCGTCTTCAGGTGGGTGGGGAAGGATAAACCTACTCAGTTGGGCCCGTTAGAAAGAGCTAGTCTCAATCACTGGACTGGTACAGACCAGGGTTTGTCCAGTGATTGAGACTAGCGCTTTCTAACGGGCCCAACTGAGTAGGTTTATCCTTCCTCACCCACCTGAACACGGAGACAGAACCAGTCTCCGAAACGTCGTGGTCTTTTGTCTTTTACATACCAGACAATGTGTGAAGTCCAAAACAAGCCAAAAGAAGTATTTTCATCAGGTTTCAACCCTTTCTCGCATAAAAACATACCCTGCCCAAGAAGAGCAATTTTAAATATATGTATAGAACATTTTATTCGTTTAACAGGTTTCTGCCAGAATACATTACGTACATACAGCAACAAACGAGACACAAAGTAGATGCTTACATAAATCAAACATGTTGTAGCACTAAGCAGCATTCAGTGAGTGGCTGGAGTTGGGCAGAATTAGCAGTGACTTTACAACCTTCTCCGTGCATCTAGTTGGTAGCATAGTCATTGTATGCAAGGTTACAAATGTGTTAAATTTTGTAAAGTTGCATGAGAGTGAACTAACTTGTGGATTATATAGGTATGCATGGCTACAAAAGCAAACATAAAATGTAAGGTGTTAGCAGTTTCTGAGAAAATGGAAATGATTAAGAATAAATGAAGAAAGCAGTCTTCTGGGATTTGGCACCGTGTATATGTGGTGTTAACCGATGTTTCGGAGGAGCGTATCGCCTCCATCTTCAGGGTAGAAGAAAAAATATAAGAAATCTGCAAGCGAGGAGACTGTGAGAACTGGTAAAAGCAGACTGTGGCGATACGTTCCTCCGAAACGTTGGTTAACACCACATATACACGGTGCCAAATCCCAGAAGACTGCTTTCTTCATAGTCACCGCCGTGAAAGCCTCAAATCTTACAAGAATCAATAACTTTGCATGCCAATGTTGACACTAAATAGTGTTCTGGAGAATAAGAAAATCATTTCAGCAATGCATAATTACTCAAACAGATAGAAAGTGTATATTTCTTGGTTTCTTGGAAAACTTCTTAAAAGGGATCCACTGTATTTTGTCATCATTCATGCTTTTTGAAAGGGTAAGTTTCAGCTGAGAATAGGCCTGTTTTTAGAAAAGGAATTATGGGACCAACCCCCCAATTTCTGCCAGAATGTTTGGAGTTATGGGGAAAGAAGTGGTTTAGCCTATTTTCCTTATTTTATAAGCTTCAGATTTTTATGTCACTAATGAACCATCGGAGATGTACATGTGAAATTTTGAATTAAACTAGATTATAATCATACCTTTGAATTTTACATGTAACATGCTGTCATGTCAACAGTTACAAACATGGCAACAGTAGAACACTTTGAAATTGTAATTGATAACATAATAGCCATAATTTGTATTCATGGAAATTACATACAGTACAGAGCTATTAAAATTGTATGAAGTTTTTTTTTTTTTCAGAATTGTTGAGTCTGGCAAATTTTCATTACTGAAGGAGATGAAATGTTTGTTTTATCAGCGTAGTTAATTTTTTAATTCACATAATGAAATGTAGCCTTTATTTATTTATTTTAAAAGCTTCTCCCACCTCCTTAAAAATTAAATAAAGCATATGTTATTGTTCTGTGGAATTCATTTTATCTCATGTTAAATATTAGGTGGAGGTTTTGCAATGGCAGCTGCTAGCAATGAATCAGGTCTGTCAACTTACCTGGGTAAAGAACTGGTCTACCTTCAAGTGCTGCCTCCATTCTTAATACTCATCATTGTTGCAACAGCAACTACTTTCCTTACTGAAGTGTCATCCAATACAGCAGTTGCTAATATCATCTTACCAGTGTTGGCCCAGATGGTAAAGTAATCACACTAGTATTCTCAAATTTAAAGTATTCATAGAGAGAATGGTACCGTGAACAATGGGATATTTCTCATTGGTTAATTGGTTGCCTTATATTTGGAATGGATATTTCAGATCTTACTAAAAATTTATCTTTAATAAGCATGAAGGATGCAGAAATGTGAACAGACAAATATAAAAATTTTTGGTATGTTGTTGATGAAGCTCGAAGCAGAGTATATGGAGAACTGCATTATGTAAGCATGACTTGCACTGAGCTCGAAGGAATTATCTGCCTGCACTGTGTTGTGACGTTGGCAGTTCAGTTAATCAAATGCTCATTAAATGAGTATATCTTACACACTGTGTGTGACAATAGCTGTTTTCCATTTACGTTATGCTTTCAGTCTTTTTGTGTTAACTGTCTGTTCTCCACAAGTTCTTAATCATGAGTGGTGAGGAGTGTGCATTTCTTGCCAGCATTTGTGAAGGCTGTTCAGGTGCTTGTGTATCGATTCTTGCAGGCTGTGGCAATGAAAATCCACCCTCTGTATTTCATGATCCCAGCGACTCTGTGTTGTTCTTATGCCTTCATGTTACCTGTGGCAACTCCTCCTAATGCTATTGTTCTTGCAGCATCCAATATGAAGACAACAGACATGGTGAGTTATGGATAAACTAATCGGTCAGTAGTAGTATGAAACTAATTAGGTAGTGGTAAGGTAAAATAAAAAGGTGAAGTGCTCTCCCTGTGCTTAAGCACCATGCTAGGAAGACATATGGTGGAGTGGAAGTATAGATCAACAAATTCTTAACCTCAACACCAGTTGGTGGTGATTGGTCAGCTTTATGCCTCAACTGCTTTAGTACTGTTTCAGTATTCTGCAGATGTGTAAGCACGGTTTGACTGACTACCACTTGTTGTCATAGTACCGACCCATTTCTGTCAGCACTGCATGAACTTAAATATACCATGGTGAAAGAAGTCTGTTTCAGTATTTTGCAACCAAGTATGCTTGGTTTGCTGGATGGCCTCATTATTGCCATAGTATTGGCTCCTCATGTTATCGTTTATGAGCCTAAACAGGTGGTAGTCCCAAGGGGCCAAGTCCAGACTGTAGGGAGGATGGGGGAGCACTTCCCAGCTATGTTCTCCAATGTACAATGTGAGGGAATGAATTATTCTGTTGAAGAATGAGGTGCCTTTTCATTTGATGCTTGACATGAAGTTCACATTAGTTTCTAGAGTATATGAATGTGGCAAACTACGAGGGGAAGTCAATAATTATCCGCAATGCAGTTGTAGTTGTGTTTCTGTTGGCAGCACTGTCATTTTGCGCAGCATCGCCATGCGTGGTTTCCTTATCATTATTTCTGCACAGGTTTGATGTTGCTAGGTCAGTTCCATCGTCGCTGCCTTGCCGTTAATCATGGCTGCTCCGCTTTCTGTTTGCACCAAAGAAGAGCAACGTTCAGTGATCCGGTTTTTGTGGTCGGAAGGTGTATCAGGGGCCGCAATCCATCAAAGACTTTCAGCACAATACAGGAACAGTGTTTTGCTGCAATGGAGTGTCTACGAATGGATTGAAAAATTAAAAAATGGTCGCACAAGTGTTACGCATGAGGAAGGAGCCGGACGACCATTCATGGCCACAAATGAGGACAACATTGAGTGTGCACCTGACATGGTTCTGTTAGACAGACGAGTGACTATTGATGAAGTGGCAAATCGTCTGCAAATTAGTCATGGTTCTGCCTACGAAATCATCCACAACAGACTTGGGTTTCATAAAGTCTGTGCAAGATGGGTCCCAAAACAACTCACAGTGTTGCATAAACAAACGTGCTTGGACATCTGGCAACAACATTTGGATTGCTATGGTAACGAATGTGACGTCTTCTTAGACAGAATCATCACTGGTGACGAAACATGGATCCATCATTGCGAGCCAGAGAGTAAACGGCAGAGTATGGAATGAAAACATCCACAATCGCCCAGCAAGAAAAGTTCAAAAGCCAACCATCCGCAGGAAAACTGATGCTTACAGTTTTTTGGGACTCACAAGGCCCAGTACTGGAACATTATCAGGAGAGGGGAACAACAATAAACAGTGATCATTACAGTGAGATGCTTACTGACAGGCTAAAGCCTGCAATTCGAAGCAGACACCGAGGACTACTGTCAAAAGGTGTCGTGTTGTTGCATGACAATGCCCATCCACATACTGCTGCCCACACTGCTGAAACCCTCTGGAAACTCAAGTTTGATGTAATGGCTCATCCTCCGTATAGTCCTGATCTCGCCCCTTCTGACTACCACTTGTTTGGTCCACTCAAAGAGGCATTAAGGGGCCGTCGATTCACCTCGGACCAAGAAGTGAAGGAAGCGGTGCATGCNTGTTGAAAAGCAAGGGGACTATGTTGAAAAATGATGTTAATGTAAGTTTTCTATTTGTATTTAAATAAAAGTTATAGCTACATTGCGGATAATTATTGACTTACCTACGTACATTGACAGTCTCCTTTCTGAGCAGGAAACGAATCAGTATGCATGCCTGAGTATCCCAAAAAAACTATTCTCATTATTTTTCCAGCTGAGAGTATGGTTCTGGCCTTCTTCTTGTTTGCAAATTCAACATGATACCATTCCATGCACTGTCATTTTGTTTAAAGTTAAAATGGTGGAACCAGCTTTCATTACCAGTCAAGATTTTCACTAGGAAGTCACCACTCTTCATAGCCTATCAGTGAAGTAACTGCGATGACATATCCATGCATGTCTTTTGTGTTCATCCATCAGCAGTTAGGGAACCCAATCATAGAACACTTTCTGGTATCCCAAAGTCTTTTTCATCTTCTGCACAACACTGTGTCCAATGCCACACAGCTCTACAATTTCCTCAACCATTGCCCTTTTGTGATCTGTGATGAGGGCATCAATTTTCTGCTTGTTACATTCCATGATGATGGGTCTTGGTCGATCACTGCAACACAGATCGGTCATGTCTCTGTCATCTTTGAAGTAATTCACCCAACACTTCACATTGCTGGCACTCATACAGGGATCTCCATAGACTGATGAAGTGGATCAAAGATGTTTGCAGCATATTTGTTCTCCTTTACAAGGAATTCAATCATAGCATGTCTGTGAAACAATACAGCTTTTACACCCATTTTGTTGTGGGGGTTATGGATGGGTATTGGTGTGCATGTTCTGGAATTTATCTCAGATTACAGAAGACAGATGCAACTATAAGCTGCATAACCTCTATCCTCATTATGGTCATAAAACATATATAAACTGATGCTGCTCATTACTTTCAGCATAGCCCTCACAGGTTGTCCTTGGGTGACAATAACCCTGGAATTTCTGGGCCACTCCTGGATTTTATGTAGCTGACTCCATGGAGAAAAGTTCTTGGGAAGCTGTGACAAGGAATTCCTTGCCTTTTGTGGAACACAAATAATCATTACTGTTTCCAAAAGAGCCACTGAGCCCTGGACTAAGCAAGACAAATTTAGTCCACACTGTATTTCCTTAAGATCCATTTTAATATTATCCCCTTATACATCTAGGTGTTGCAGGTTTTCCAAATACAATTTTGTATGTATTCTTATATCCCTGTTACTGCAACATGTCCCCACCCATGCTGCCCTCCTTTGTTTAGCACCGTAAGGATTTATATAGAATGTCCCAAATATTTTATAATTTTTGTGACTTTATTTTTGTATTAATTCACTTGATGCTGTTTAAAATGGTGAAATTAAGTAGCAAAAAATGAGACAGCGGGTATGTGGAGAGCGTATTCATGCTCTATTTAATTAATGCAGTAGCTCAGAAAAACCATAAAAATCAGCTAGTTAACCGGGGTTCCATGTATGTTACAACCATGGTTACATTCATTTTATAACCACAGTATTCTTTTTCTTCTCTTAATATGCTTCTTTTGCTTGCTTGTAGATGAAAGCCGGCATTGGAATGAATGTAATCTGCATCGTCATTCTGTGTATTGTCTTCCTCACTTATGGCTCATATGTATACGACTTAGACAAATATGAAGAGCATCATTTTGTGAATAATGTGACACTTTTAGCCTGTAAAGAACAATAATTAAGTTATTAAGTTCACTTGTATTATCACTGATTTTAAGCTGTATTTTTAGAAACACTTGTAGTATTATGTTGTGGAGTCTTGCATCTTATTATATAACACCTTATGCATGTCCATCACCCTGATCCTTAAGTACTGTGGACACACTCTCATTATCCATCAAAACTATCCAGGCCTGCTGCTTAATATTCATCCTGACATCCTTCTTACAAGGGTAATATGATTCACAAACCACCACTTTTTTCCTCTGCCTGAGAACCATACCATGAAGATGCACTGTGATGTGGAGGTAATACTTCACATGTATTATACTTAACTTGTGCACCACATGAAGGTGAATGAGTGGCTTCAGTCCTCCAGCGGCTTTACCCCTGATATTCCTTAGAGGTTCAAGTCATTTTAGATATGGTGATACAGGTTAAAATTGCAGTATTCCTACTGGAAATCAAACCCAAGCCATCCAACATGTAAACAAATAACTTTACTGACTTCATTATTGTAGCTCTCACATTTCTAGGCAGAGATATGATTTCCATACAGAATACTCTTATGGATATGTAATTTGCTAAAAAGTTTTGAATTTTTGGATTGTCTTCTATCAGACAGCAAGATACTGGTATACAGAAATTATTTCAGTGCCATTTTATTTATGCAGGTTGCTAAAATTGGCATATGTATAGTATTTATTGACATTCATGTTTTCTTTATACTTACTGCATTACTATAATAAGAGGGTAACAGAAGTTTATAGTCTTTTCTTGAAACAAGTGCACCACTAACCACTGTAGTGCAGTATTTTGCATGTTTCATATTTTGTGTGGTATCATTTGGAATAACTGAAAGTTATGATACACTGTCCTGTCAGCAAATGTGTAAGCAAGCATGTTTTGTCAAGAATGAAATGGACATGCTGTGGAATCTAATGGAAGAGGAATATGTCAGCATGTTGTACCTACAGACCCACTATTTGGAAGTGTTTACAACAGTAACACACCACAGAATTCAGTGATGTAGACATACTCGTAGTAACTAGCAACTCATGGCATCAAGTCTTTGATGCAAATTTGTGATATCATGGTATTCTATATAGAATAGGACACAGTACAAAGAAAATACAAACTCATATGATTTATTTTTGTGCTGGTATCTATAGAATCTACACTACAATGTACAAACACATAAAATAATTATTTCTCAATATTCTGTCACAAAAATATGTTTACTGTCGAAGTGCACCTCATTAATAGTATAGTGGAGAATCTGCCTATAACACCCATTTCTACTGAAGCAAGAAAGATTGATCAAAAAGCTACACAACTCAGGCTATTAACCAATTTTTCCACAGGAAAGGTATTTACATAAAGCTATGCTTGTGGTAACACTGGAACTTTAAAACACATACATCAGGTACATATCCTTCAGCCATCCATAGGATGCATCTGGAGTGTACTAGCTGGTAAGGTGAATAGTAACATTTCCAAAATTTTGACTATTCAATTAGTGCTGGAAAAATACTTTAGCAGAAGGCTGACAGTTACTAACAGCGAAATGGGCAAAGTGCATCATGTTCTGCTCCAAACTATAATCATGGCAGAAGTGAATCTAATTATAAATCTGGCTGTCTTGATAATTACAGAATACCATACAATTTCTAGGTGCAAGACAAACGTGTTATATTGCCAACTGGTCCACTATACAATATGAAATTAACATAAACTAATAATTTTAAATTAAGAATTCAAATACAAATTAGGTGAAAAGAGAGTATTTCTATGATTAGGAAGCATTAGACTCGAGGTTCCCAACAATTATGCCACCATTAGAAACTGAACAGTAACAAAGTGAAGTTCCTTCAATATGAAAATGGCATTCACCAATTCAAATACAAAACTAATACAGCACAACTACTCTAATGTGTTATGTTTTTTTAATCCCAGTAACCAGGACACACTCTAATAGCAGATTTTTCTTTAGCAGTTAATATCCAAGAAATTCCCTTCACTGTGCACCCACAAAGTATGTGACCTAATAATTACTGGACTGCCCCCCCACTCCAGTAACTGCATTTACCTTCTATTTCATGCTGTCCTGTACAAAGTAATATCTTCCAGCAAAGAGAAGGTGAGGCAAGTGATGGATACAAATGCTTGCCTTGACCACTCTTTTTATCATTCATGTAAGAGCATAGTGAGCTGCAAAGGTATAAACAGAAATGGTAAGAGGCAACAGAAAATTATGCCATTGTTTTCAACTTGCACTGTTCATGCTGGTGGGCACTCATAATTGCCTTGCCTTCCCTTTGTTAGTGGGTAGTAATTTCCTTGAAACTAGATGAAGAAAGTCTAGTGACTGTGCCACTGTTGTAAGCATTTGCTGAAGTCCTAAGTTTAAAACTGGCCAAGTGCAGCCTGCAGATTTTATTCAATTGAGATATATCTCCTTGTCCTCAGTATCAATTTCAGTGGGGGGAGGGAGTTATCTAGTAAGCTGTGGGTCTCTGAAGGTCCCACAACAGTAGTCAAATCACTATGAAATGCCTGTTTTCATGAGCAAGTTCCCTGGTTTGTAAAATATTTTCATCCATTTTCTTCGTGGATGGGTGGACATCCCAATTGCTCAGCATTGTTAGCTGATATTATTCAACTTCTGAACTTTGAAAATCCATCAAATGTTTTTCTACTTATGGTTTCCTCTCCAAAAGCAAGTTTTAACATGTAGGTTTCTTTGGCAGTTTTGCCTAGTCTGAAACAAAACTTTGGATAAAATGCAAATCCCAACAGGCACAATACACAACCTCACTTCACACGGTGAATGGAAAATGGCAGCACGATCTACTCTTCCTCCACCTAGCAGAGCTCTGTCCCAGCAACAGTCGTAAAACTGCAAACAATCCAGGAACCAACTGCTTATACCATGCACATCACTAACAAAACAAATGTACCCAGAGTCAATTCACATCTTCAAAACCTATTTCACTAATATATATTTTTATATTGCCTTCCCATCTGTGTCTTGGTCTCCTTCCACACAGTAAGAATTCTTGTTCCTAAGTTATCCAGTTAAATAGTGTTTCAATTTCAGAGGCTAGTAGCATCAAATGACCTACGAAGATAGCATACCTAGAAGTAGATAAAGATTTAGGAGCAGGCAATCATAGCCATTCTGAAGCTGCTATCCTGGCATCCACTTACAGCAGGGATAGTCAATCATATGCCAGCAATCACCTTTGTGCCCTTGGAAGGTCTTTCAGCACCAGCAAGAATTTTGGAATGTTTACAATTTCTTAATTGTTTGCCAACTCTTGAATTATACTAGTAACTTCTGTATGCCTTCACAGTAATGTATCAAAATGAACTTCTTCAACAAAGTTAATTTTCCTCAGCCAGTTTATTAATTAACTGTATGTTTCATTCTGCTGATAAGAGACATGTAATGTTATATTTCACACTTCGCATAACATTCAAATAGATGTAAAAACAGAATATATCTGATGGGAAATATTTGGAACAATGAAATCATACATTTTATGCTAAAATAGGTACAATTACTGTGTGTCCAAAATTGAACTGAAATAATAAATTCCAATCATTAAGGGAAGACTTTCAGTCAAATCTTGTTCTGAGCCAAACAGCAATGACAGATCCCCTTTAATATTTAGGTTTCTTAAATTCTGATTCTGCTGGTGCTGGAATCTTGCGCTTCTGTATGATATTCTGAATCTTCTGCCACTCCCTATCAAGTTCTGCCTTTTCATTTTTCTCCTTGTGGTATTTCCTTGTACGTCGTCCATCAGCCATTTTGACCCCATACTGAAATGCAGCCTTTGGTAAGGCCTCTTTGTTATTCATGTAATCACTGTATTCTTCCTGGGTGTCAAAGTCCCATCTTCCAATTGGCCCCTTCTTATTACCAAGGTCCATTTTGGTATAGTCTACTTCATCATCAGAATCATCAATAGCATCCTGCATTTCTTCAAGACCTGGATAACATTCAGCATATCCTTCTGGTTCGGCTGCCAATCTTGTCAACAACTGCTGTGCACGACTTTGGTTCTGTCCCATTTCTCTTTTTGGTACTGTTGGAATTTTGTCAGCTTGTTCCAACTTTGAGGTAGCACGTGGTTCTGGCTTGGATTTCCCCTCAGCAGCAGCCCAAGCAGCTGCCTCCTCTGCAGGCTTCTCAAAGTATGGAGTCCGTCGTTTCTCTCGTTCTTTGTCTCCACCACTGCCAGCTTCCCGTCTGGACAGTGAAGGTATATAGTCTCCAATCTCACCATATATGCTTTCATCCACCACACCTTTGCTCTCACCCTTATTATCACCAGCTCCTCTACCTTTATCCTTCTTCCTTGACTTTTTGCTGTGTCGACCTCCTTGCCGTAGATATGACAGAATTTGAGCCAATTTGTTGATGACTATATCATTTGTAGTGAGGGTGGCTGTAGCCTCAAGACTTGGTACATCAGCACGACTCCTAATCAAAGTTGTTGGGATGTCACTCTCTGCCAGTTCATCTTCTAGATCTATCACATATGCCATTCTGCCTGGTGCAAACAGCTCATTTTTTTCAGATGCTCTGAACTTGAAAAGCGCTCTATAGACATTCCGTCCCAACTTAGTTTTGAATTGCATTTCTTCTTCATCGTCCTTTTTTTCCTTTTTTGTTTTTACAAGCTTTTCCATTTCCTCTTCCTGCTCCTGTTCTTTTGCTTGGATTTCACTGCGAACTTTCTGCAACAACGCATAATCTAAGCCTTTCACCAAGTGGGTATGCTCCATGTCACCTCCCAAGAACTTTGATTCTTGAATCATTTGGCGACGCCTTTCTGCTGCATCCAAACCAGATTTCAAATCTGGTGCCACTGCACGGTAGCCACTTGCAGTAGAAAGCGGATCTTCTGCTTGATAATCTGGGTTGGCCCCATCTCGCCTCTCACCTGCTCGATCACGGTATTTCTTTGCAAGTTCTGCCATTTTGTCATCTTCTTGTTTCTTCAACTTGGCATAAAAACTTTTCTTTTTACGCCGTCTTTCAGCTCTATCATCACCTTCTGCATCTGCAGTAGCAGTGACGGCATCTCTAGCTGGCGCTAATGATGAAGGTAGCGAAGAAGGTACTGAAGACCTAGGCGTCATTAATAACCTCCTGAAATCGTCATTTGTTAGTCGTTGGGACCTGTCAGGAGGCTCTTCCCTCGTATCACCTGTACTTCCACTTGCACTGTATTCGTTCTCAGGCATGATTAATATTTCCTTTTACTCAGTTAATGTAGAAACTCAATATATTCCCCAATATTTACACACGGCCGATCACCATCATCATTGCACTACGTATATTACACAAGTACACAGGATAGACACTTTAATAAATCGCTTTTTCCCTCCTATATCTTTCTTCCCTCCTCAGTAGTGAAATTTCCTTACATTCGGTTACCTTAACGGTTGTCGGTTTAGTAAATGGAGAGAGAGAGAGATTGTGTGTGTGTGTTGTTTTTTTGTTGCTTCCACGTGGATCGAATGATAAGTGAGAATCAGTGTTCACTCTACTCCTGCTTTATTAAGACACTGAAATTTGATACAGAAGTACGCCTATATACACATACAAGCTTATAACCATAGTAACACATAACAATATAAAGATACTGTTGTTACACACGTAACTGTAGTTACACATAACAGTAAACATCATTTAGGTAACAAGAAATAACCTAATTCTTAAATTGTTTACTACGATGTTGCCAACTCTAACATTATATTTCAGTATTTGAGAGTTACCAACATAACATGTGTTTGTGTGTGTGGTTTTTTTTCGGTCCCCGGTGTGAAGGGGAGGGTTAAAATGAGCGTGAGTGCGTGTGACTATAGACCCTATAGACCAGGGATCCGTGCCGTAGATGTATGCCAATAACATTCACAGGGAATATTAATTTCCCTGATAAACTTCATAGCCAAATAGCCAAGGACCTGTCGGACCTGTCTGAGGAAGACGTCGATAAACTAGAGGTGTGGAAGGGTGGAACGAGTAACACCAAACAAGAAGAAAGATTAAAAACGCAAACATTAACATTGTGTTCAATGCAAAGATCAGGCTCTTGTAAACTTAGGCCCCATAGGTCTACGCTATGTAACCATAGCAGTAAATGAACGTTGCTAGGCAAGGAAACTTGCATTGTGCAAATCTCAGGACAAATTAAAATGGCTGCTTGTAGGCAGGTTTGGTTGAGTAATGACTCTGGAATCCTTCGCAAAAAGGAAGATGAAGATGAACTTCTGGTGTTCGGATATTCCTGCAAACTTTTTCGTGACGATGAAAAGGCAATTTTCATCGATCAGGGAAAGCATTTGATTCCATGGATGGGTGATGAATCATTGAAAATTGACAGGTCTGTGTGATTTTGTGTATCTTGTAATTATTTCTTTTCTTGATTTGCATACGGGCACTTTTAGATTGTAATTTGCAATTTATTATTTATATGTATATAGAATCGTTACGGCATTTTTGTCCGTAAGTATATGCGTGCACTGATCATGTTCAGCGCGTTTCTTATGCGGATTGTAATGTAATTTGACAATATATTGTTAACAATGAGCACGTGTTTAAGTAAGGATTTTTAAGTGACCAAGCAGCGTATGAAGTTTCAGCTTATCCCTGTGAGGCCTTCAGTTGAAGTTTGTTTGGATCCTGCATAGTGAAAAATTACCCGAAATAAAACCTTTCATGATTTTTCTCACTGTTAGTGTGATTACATGCATAATGTTAAAATAGTCGTTTGGTATGTTTTTGTTGGTTTACAAACGGATTGAGAAGAAAGTGGTCATTATTAATGTTCATTTAATGATTGGCAGACTTTTTTTAATTAATTTTTTTCTAATTGCTAGTAGGGTGGGACTAAGTCCCTTGTACTGCGGCCACTTCTTACCCGTTGTACCAGCCCCAGCTGAGAGGTGAGGGTGATTGTGGAGCAATTGGTGGAATGGAGATTGGCAGGGGAAACTGAAGTACTCGGAGAAAACCTGCCCCAGCGCCACTTCGTAATGCTGCAATAGGAAATATATAATAGCTGTAGTGTAGTTATATGCAATTTTCCTCTCTGGAAGTGGTTTTTGTCTAGTGAACATAGCTAGTGCTAAGTTAAATGTTTCAAATAGCAGTAAATGTGATTTGAAGCATATTTGAAAATCAGTTTTGTGTACGAGGGGAGACCCAAAAATAACTGGAAACGACCTGTTGCGCGCGCATGCTTTGTAGTTACGAGTTGTGCTGCTAGGTGGTGTTAGCTGGCAGTCTCCCGCGACTGTTAGTGAGCTGGCGTCAGTCTGAGTTAAGTGGTTTGTCTGTGGTGCCCTGTTGTGTGCATTCCTGTTTCAACCCTTTGGCGATTAGTGAGATGGCCGACCAGAAGGAACAAAGAGTGTGCGTGAAATTGATGAAGATTGTCGAAAGACCATTGACCAACTTTCTGAGGAAACGAACATCTCATGGAGCACGGTCCAGCGAATTTTAACCGAAGGTTTGCACATGAGACGGGTGTCTCCAAAATTTGTTCCTCGCTTGCTCGGAGATGACCAAAGAGAAAACCGCGTGAATGTTTGCCGTGACTTGAAGAGTGAAGTGCAGTTTTCCCTAACAGAAAGCAAAATTTCACGCACACTCTTTGTTCCTTCTGGTCGGCCATCTCACTAATCGCCAAAGGGTTGAAACAGGAACGCACACAACAGAGCACCACAGACAAACCACTTAACTCAGACTGACACCAGCTCACTAACAGTCGCGGGAGACCCCCAGCTAACACCACCTAGCAACACAACTCGTAACTACAAAGCTTGCGCGCGCAACAGGTCGTTTCCGGTTATTTTTGGGTCCCCCTTCGTATGTGTATGTGCATGCATGCATTTGCACTGCAGCTAATCTGTGTGTGACTAATAGAGAGCCTACTGTATTTACCAAACTGAATGTTAGATAGCAAGTTTGACCATAATTTTTAACATGCGAAGAGTACTAAACTAGGTATAGTAACTAAGATAAGTTATGGAAGATAGTAGGGAGCAATATTCATTATTTTTAATTTGCTTAATTTAATATTTAACTTGAAACTTGCTAGAAAAAGTTTTTGCAAATTCTTATTTATTTCAGAATTTGTTGTTAAATGCCATATTTTCATTGGCCTAAAGAACCTATGATCTGTTTTTAGCAACATTTATGAGTCTTCTGCTGATTTACACTGTATGACTGAAGCAACTGGCTGCACCTGTACTGAGCAGCCAAAAGAGACCTTTCAACTGACATTATTGAGAGAGACCTCTGAAAGAGGTTTCTTGCTACATGAAGAAACATAATGTGAAAATATTCGGGGTTCTGACATGTTGAGAACTTCGTTCTCTGTTCTGGCTGATTTATCTGTTCCCCATAAAAGCTATATTTTCCACCTATTGGTAAAAGATATTTTTAAAGCAAGCTTCGTACCATCTCAGATTCTTTTACACACTTCATGGTTCACAGATGAATGTTAGGTATGATAGGGTTATGTATGTTCAGATATACAGTCAGTGTTTATTTTAAAATCCTGGTAGAATAGGAACTTGGCGAAAATACTCAACATAAGCATATGTGTAAATGATGTATTTTATGTCTTAGATTGGTTTTAAATTGATTTCTTGAATTAACATGTTTTAAGATTTCCACAGGATGGACAGCTTTCGTGAGATTTTTGCTATAGCTTGTGTCCCCCTGGCCTGTGCCATGGGTATCACCGTGGTGGCTAAGATGTTGACCACCTTCGCAAGTTTGCCATGAAGGTGAGAATGGAAAGCCAGCTGGACACTAGGGCATTTCCCTTTAGTGGTAAGATTGAAGGAGAGTACAATCTTGCCTTCCATGAATTTTGTATGTCCTATTCCCCAGAATTGAATTGGAATAAATTGTGATGTTTAAAAAATTAAACCGAAGTGATTATATATTCATAGTTATAGTTCTGTCAATGTGGTGAGTTAACGCCGAGTACAATAATCAGTAAAGTCTGGTGTAGCCATTATTATGTAAATATGATGAGTGTTATGCTGCAAAAATGCCTTTTGTGTTTAAGAAACAGTAACATGACATTTAATTGTACATTAAGTACTGCCTCCAGCTCTGGTAACTTGAAGTTTCTGAAAGAAATTGTGTTATATATTATCCATTAAATGTTCCCATCTAACTAGACATATTAGTAGACGTTCTAAATTAATAATTATAGATATCTCAATCATCATCTTGGAATGAGACTTGGAAGCCTTCACAGGAGTGAAGATTCAGATTATTTTCTGGGTTATGGCACTGTGTTGTCTGGTGCCACACTACACGATGTTGAAACCCCGGAAATCACATCTCAACACTTCAGTGCATAATACCCATTAGTATGGATTCCCATTTCTGTAACATTGCCAGGTGTAACCACAATTTTTTTTAATCATAATCTGTGTGACTGTAATACACATAACACAAACAAAAAAAGTAAAGACAGACTTTTTGTGGTGTATCTTTATACTGAATATTATAATGGTTGTTTAATTATCGTTACCTAACTGAAAGGTTCATGTACACTATGTGGATCATCTGTATTATGTAGTATTCTACAAAGAAATTACCATAACAGAAGTTTAATATTATTTAAGAATTTTCACCATACCAAATTAAGAGTTTTACATTAAATGGCACAAAAAAATTTGTCCCAATGTTTTTAATGTGCTTCGGCAATTTGTACTTATTTTTTTTTTATTTTTAAAAAGGGTTCTTAATCAGGAACAATTATTGTGTATGATAATAATTTACCCCTTCTGATTTTGAGGATGCAGTGACATTTATTTTATTTCTCGGCAAAATTTACAAAATTTACGTTGCCAGATGAGGTACAAGTACAGTGTTATGAATTAGGGTTCAGGAAAGCTTTGTAGTAATCTTTTGATATCATAGAATAGTATATGGTGTCAGTAGTGTGATGGAAATATTTTTGAATTGTGGATTTGTTACTGTTTTACATTAAAGCATATAAGGCATTAGTTGCATATGTGTGTTAAGCAAAGCAGAGTAGGCCGTAATAATGAATCTGTTTTTCATTGATTTTTATTTTCAGCAAGCCATTCAATGTCTTCAAAGGTTTCATCATAGCTTGTCTCATAAGTTGAATGTTTTGTGTAAGGAGAATGCTTAGATGTTGCTTGCTGATTGGCTGGATGGTTTTTCATGCAGATATGATGGACGTGGGGCATTATATGACTTAAAGCAGTATGAGGCACAGCCAGGAGGTCATGATGCAAATCGATGGGTTGGTCTTTCTGATGCTGAACGCCGTGTAGAGCAACTTTGTGATGAGGAACGGTATCGGGCTTTATATCATAATGAGGAAGAAGAGGCTTTATATCAAGGTAGGATAATATTAAAATTGGTTATAGAGTTTTCTCTTTTCTTGCTGAAAATATACTTTTTTAGCATGTGCTCTTGTTTTTGTAGGTCTGTTAAGCATCGACTCTCCTTATGTAAGTCCATAAATGTTATCTTTGCATGTGGACGCCAGTAAATTTCAGCTGAGCATTTGAACAAGTGGTTGTGTCTACCAAGCAGAACAGTGATAGTCTGAAAAAGATGTATTACAGCAGAGTGTAAGGTCACAGACCTAAATGTAAGACTTGATGTTTTCACAGCAGTGACTATGAAGAATGCCATCTTCTGGGATGTGGTGTTGTGTAAATCTTATGTGAACCGACATTTCGGAGGAATATATTGCCAGCATCTTCAGGGTAGAAAAATCCATGAGCAGGTGGCTGTAGCTCATGTTGGTTCCTTGCTCATGGATTTTTCTACCCTGAAGATGGAGGTGATACATTCCTCTGAAATGTCGGTTCACACAAGATCTACACTGTTCCACATCCAAGAAGAAGGCATTCTTCACAGACTTCAAGTTTGGCTTCATACAGGTTCTGCTTTTGGAAGTAAAAAACCAAAGAGCAACCATCTATTTTTATTACTCTAGTTTTGTATGAAGATGTTGCCTACTAACAGCAGTTTTCTGTATAAGTAGTGTATAATATATATCATTTAATTTTTCTGCAGAAGAAGAACTGAAGAGACTGCATAAAGCATTGGGCTCGAAGTCATACGGTGAAGTTGCGTTCAATTATGATGAAGATCAGGGCTCAGGAAAACATGTAGAAAAAGTAGGGGGAGAACCAGCAGAGGAGGAAGTGGAAGGAGGAGATGAACCTTTCATAGCCCCTCCAGAATTGGATATACCCATTAACATGACACTGGTATGAACCACATTTGATATACAAGGGGCTTTCCCAAACTGAAGTTACAACTTTTTTTGTGGGAAGGCATTGGCCATATTTTAAATTGAATCTGAAAGCTCTGTGTATAATTTATGATGCTTACTGTTCTTCAGATCTTTAAATCCATATGGTGAGGTAGGAAGAATTGTAAGGTACTAGTTACACAATCTAATTATTTTTGTTCATAATCCTGTTAGTACAAATTCTAGCTGTGTTAAAATTGTGATGTAGTCTGAAAATTTTGTCTCCTTGTTATATTTGTCTTTGTTAGCATGAAGAATATTTCATATGGAACTTGTATGCAAGTTTTTAATATGTCTACTTGTCACATGTCACATGTCTACTTGAAATGGTTTGTTAGTGTTCATCAGATGGAAAAATAAGTGTAGATTTTTCATGACCAGTATAGAAAAATTGTATTAACAAGAATTGCATCTCTTACTACATAAAATTTCTGTATCTTGTAATAGTGTGCTAGTTGTATTGTTAGTGTCACTCCCATTTCATGAGTCCTCTAACTTCTCTGTAGGCGTTATTGACAGTAAAAAGTAAAAATAAAGGTATCCCTGTAACAGGCCATGGAGGCCCATAGGGTTGTGAGATGTTGAGGTTCCCATATTTTCTAGACAATCGGCTCTTAGATGGAGGTAAGGTTGTCAGCCTTATGCGCCAGCTGCCCTTTACCTCCCAGAATATTGCTGGTACTCATTTCTGTTAAGAGGGCTGAGTCGACCCCAGGGCCATAGTGCGGCTAGAAGGATTAGGTAAATTGAAAAAATCCACCTCATTTGGATTCAATCCCGGAACCTCCCGGCTTGTAGCATAGTGTGTCAACCAACTACGCTACCGCGTCCCCCCCCCCCATTATTGGCAGTAGGGAATTAAAAAGTGCAGTTACCTCTAGTGGCATCATATTCACACCAAGTTTAATGAAGTCCATCAGCTGTAAATTATCAGAGATGCCTGACACATGGAGATGGTTGTACTGTCAGTACAACCTCTCACTTAACAATGGTATTGTGTGTGTATACATTTATGAGATGAGGTAGGATGCTTCATTTTGCTGAGAAGTTAAAGTATCAGGAGTTTGTCCTTGTTTGCAGCCTGACTCTGTTAAACTGAATGCAATTATTGAGAAGACTGCACTGTTCATCAGCCAGCAAGGAGCTCAGATGGAGATCTTGTTGAAAATGAAGCAAGCAAACAATCCACAATTTCAGTTTCTTTCCTTTGATTCACCACTTCATCCATACTATCGTCATCTTCTCATGGCAATAAAAACTGGACGTTACCGACCAAAGACGCAGGAACAGGATAAAGAAGGTTTGTACATGCTTTTTGCATAGTGTGATCAGTTAGTTTCCACACTGGCCACATTATAACACTACTGCCTGGTGAGTCTGAATGTCTCAGCTTCAAATGTAGATGCCCCTGCAGTGGGCCCCAAAACACAAAATGGCAGTTTTCTTAAAAATGGCCAGACGGTTATGATTAAATTACAGTATTGAATGGAGTCCTTATCCCCAATTAAAACTGTGGGTGGGTCATCCAGAAAAGTAATGGTACACATAGTTCGCTCCTAAATGTGAAATGTCAGTTTTCTCGAAACCAGCTTTACCAGTTTAAGGAATATCATTGTTTGGTATTCAGCAACTAACAGTGATGTGCCATTTAACACCAATTTTTTACATACTTGTGTAGTATGTGTTATTATAAAACGCAGTTTTGAAATTTTGCTATATTTACACAATTTTTACCCCACCCCCAAAGGAAAAGTGCTTTTTGGGCATACCTTATGTATATATGTATGTATACGTGAAATTGCCCCCCAGTGGCGCCTGAGCAGCTGGATGGAGTTCATTCATATTGAGTGTTTAAGAGATTATCCATTGTAGGTTTTTACTTGGTGAATCTGAACAGTCTAGGCTGAAAAATAAAGGCCCCTCAGACGAGTTCCAAAACATAAAATGACAATTTTCTCGGAAACAGCTGTATTAATTTTGATTGAAAGTCTGTAGTCTGTGGAGACCATTGCTGGAAATGAAACTGCATAGATGGTTTCTTCAGGGAAATAACAGTACACCCGCTATGGGTCCAAACTTCAAATGTCAGTTTTCTCGAAAATTACATGTCAAAACTTGTATATTCAGTAACCAGTGGTGGTCTGCCAAAAAGCAATAGAGATGATTTCCAAGGTAATGTAGTGAGGGTCAGTTGTGTACGAGAAAGTATGTGCAATGTCTTTGCGTCAGTTTTTCCGTATGGTAAAACTGATGAAGATCATGCTGCATATGACAGCTTTCTGTTAATGGAGATCTATGATGGCAGAAATTATGCAGCGAAACACACAACAAAATTATACAATTATTGACTATAAGTGTCTTATTAGCCTTTGCATGGAAGTGAAAGAATTTTATAGAAAGCGGATTGGTTACTCTTAAGTTAAAACTGCAATACTGAGCAGATATTCTTCATGATGAAACTTGCATTATTCAAACCGTCTTAATCTAGAGTTTGTTATGTCTGGATTTTTTCTTCCATTTCCTACTTTGTAGGATAGGGCTGCTTTCTCAGTTTCATTGATCATTTTTACAGATGGTAGGATTCCTTTGATGGGTGATCAGCTTGTTGCAAATCCTCTACCGAAACACAGGACAACACAAACAGAATAAATGCATACACACATCAACATCCATCCCTTGTGTCAGATTCGAACCCACAATCCCGGCTTCTGACCGAGTGAAAACAGTACATGCCTTAGACTGCTCAGCTACTGTGATTGGCAATTTCTGGATTATGTATTTAAAATTATGTTTACTGTATTTGTTTCCTGCCAAGAACAACTTTTCTTATCCAGTCCCAAGAAAATGTAGCAAGATATTTCAGTATCGTTTGTTTCTTATAGATGTAAGTAGCCAATTTCTTTATCTTCCATTAATATTACTCTCCAGTTTAATTTATTGTACATTTTTAATCGGTATTTTCCAGGTGATCAAGATGATGGAAATGATGACCACTACTTGCATCCTAGCTTGGCCCCTGGAAGTTCACGTGTTGAATTGGTAGGTTATCCTCCTGGGACATTCTTCGCATCCAAACTGTGATATAAACTCTATAGAATTTTAATAATTATATTTATTCTGCTTTGTGTGGTGCAATATATGTTATTGTTGTTCAGTCTTAATTCTTTACAAAGCTTTTTGTAACCAGTGATTAGAAACTGTTTTATTATTCACTTACTCTGAAATCGAAATTTAATTATGCCATATGTGGTGACCTGTGTAAAAGGAGTAATCCAAAGTCTTACATATGCTCAACATGAAAATACATTCCACTGCCTTTGAAAATGTTTATATATTATCAAAATTGTCCAATGTTCAAGATCAGTCTCTCAGGGAATAAATTTCTGTATTTTTTATATAAGTGGTTATTTTCTTCACTATGCACTACCCTATCCTGGTGGACACAGTTACGTTCTGAAAGAACCATTTAACATGTGTTTGAAGCTCTTTCCATGTCTGTTCACCGATTTATTTTGAACTATAATATTGTACTCATTGTACATATTGTGTATGTGTGTGTATGTGTTGGTTGACCATGTTTTGATTTGTGATGATAATCAAACGCCTATTTCTATTTCCAGGACTGGTTTACAGTTTCAGTTTGGATGGAAGTTCTAAATCTGTTATCTTGTGGTAAAATGGACATCATTAATTTTTGTTAAATTTGAGGTTCTCTCAGTGGTGACTATGAAGAGTACATTCTTCTGGGATGTAACCCTGTGTAGTCCAGTAGATGTCCACCAGTGTTTTGGAGGAACTTATTGCCTCCATCTTAGGGTCAAAGAGTAAGCCCAGCAAGAAGCAGATGGCAGGCAGAAGGAACCCACATGCAGAAGTAATCAACCAATAATAGCAGACCTATTCTCCATGAGGCTTAGAATGAACCAGTAGGATATAAGAGAAGAGTAACTCTCTGGCTGTGAGGATGGTCATTTATGTGAAGAAATTGGATTCAGAAGGAGAAAAGTCATAAGCATATATAGTAGATGGAGAAATGAGGGAGGGCAGGGGAGAAGTCAGGTTAGTGGCTTATACACAAGCAGATGACTGGCATTAAGGAGAGGAAGAATCTGAAGGGAAAACGAGGAAGGAAGAAGGAAAATGCAACAAAGAAAGATTATGTTTGGTGAGTGCTTTCTAAGAGGCAATGTGTCCAGGCATACAGGCCCAGTGGAGAAGCCCCTTCGTGAGATTTCTGTGAAGGAGGCTTCCTATTTTCTTTGAGAGGACACCTACCTGCTAATGTGTTTGAAGGTTCGCCCAGTGTAGGACAGGAAAGCAACAAAGTCAGGATCTTTGTTGGGCAGAGCAACATTGGCAGATTGAGGGCCTATGAATCTGATGTATACTGTAGCTGTATTGCTGGTACAAGACTTAGAGAAATTCCAGTTCATCATGCAGGCTCTGCTAGTTGTGCAGATTGCTCACCCTGTACACAAAGGTGGTTACTAATGCAATGTTTTTGAGTGGTTTGTGGTGGGAACCAGAGTTGAAGGAGAGGTTGTTGTTACTGTGTTTATGGCATGCCTTATGACACAGAGATCAATCAGGCCTCTTGTAAATGTTTATGTCCAGGGAAGGAAGGTGACAGTCTCTTTCCATCTCCATTGTGAACTGATTTGGTGGACATTGTCTGACTGATATCAGTGTAATAGTGGTCCTTGTCACCATCGACTATAATGAAATAATTGTTGCCCTTTTGGAAGTCTATGCATGTTGGAAGTTGATTAAGAATATTGAGTTTGTGGAGCACAAAACTGTAGTTTTAAGAAGGCCCCACTTTCTGAGGATGTTTGCCCACAAGTTCAGCAACAGGGTGTGGGCTTCCAAAAATCTACAAGGAAGGGGTTCCATTAATCCCCAATGTGAGCACTATTGGGGCCTACTGCCCATCCAAGCATGTGTCAGGTTTGCTCAGGTCTCATGTGGGCAGTTCCCCACATTATTTGAAGAACTCTGCAGTCTTAATTTCTATGCACAGGTGTTTATAGGAGACCTGATGGTTGGACATAAGGTATGCCATGAAACCACTAACACCTACCTCTGCCTTAACTCTGGTTCCCACTGTCACCCATCTGATAAGCATGCTGTACTTTCCATCTTGTGGTTCCCACTGTCACCCATCTGACAAGCATGCTGTACTTTCCATCTTGTGGTTCCCACTGCCACCCATCTGACAAGCATGCTGTACTTTCCATCTTGGTGCATGAGCCAGAGTCTGTATGACAGGACAGCCTGTATGATGAACTGGAATTTCTAAAAATCACATTCAAGACAGAAGGGCTAAAGCACCTGATATAGTCATAGGGCACCCAGTTGTCCAGTGTGCGTTGCTGTGCCCAGTGATGATCTTGACTTAGGCTGATATCAGCTGCATTAGTAGGTCGCTGTCCTTGCATGACATGAAGTCAATTGGGCTCTCAGGAAATTTTCAACTTTTTTCAGCTAGTCAAGAATGACCTAGACTTGAAGATACTTGGGGTATACAATATCCTTTGTGAGCACAGTCAGGACTACATTGGACATACAGGCCAGTTGCTTGACACCATAGTGAAAGTGCATTTTGGGCCTATCTGGCTGGATCATCCAGACAAGTCAACTGTGGTGGTGCACAGCATCAACTTGGGACCCTACATCCAGCTCCATAACACCATCCTCTTCACCAAACCTAGATACATGGACCACATTGCCGGAGAGAGAATTGAGATTGGATTCCTTCCCAGTAGTCTGAACAGGGAGGATGGCTTCTGCCTAAGCAAGTCATGGAAACCTCACATCTTCATGAAAGAAGTAGGAAGCCTTCTTCATAGAATTCTCAAGATGGGGTTCTCCACTGGACCTTGATGCCTGGACGCTGCTCTTATTAGGGCACCCTTGAAACTTGAGCTTTCCTTGCTGCTTTTCCACAGCAACTGCTTCCTTCTTCCTTCCCAGCTTCCCTTCTGCTTTTTGCTCTACTTAGGCCAGACACTTGTGAACTCAGAACCCACATACATGACTTCCCTCATTATTCTTTCGCACATTTATATCCTCTCTCGTTCCCATTTCTTGAAGCAGCAAAGGTGCATCTCTTCAGGGCCACTGTGTTACTCTTCTCCATTGTCCTATTGGTTTCTTCTGAACATTTTGAGTTCATTGTTTTATCTATATCACATTCTGTTTTTCTGAATATGGTTTGCTCTGCTTCCTGCCTGCTTCTTGCTGTTTATTCTTTTACCCTGGAATTGGAGACATGTGTCACCCTGAAATGTTGGTGGACTGATACCAGGTTACCTGGTGTTACATTCCAGATGATAGGACTCTTCATCATCATTTTTTTGTTTATTTTTTATATGAACTTGGTAAATGAGATAAGCAGTCTCATAAGGTACAATTTGTATTATACTTTACCCTTATGAAACACTTTTATTTAAATACACATAAAGAGCACTTTTAACTGATGACCATAGAAGAGAAGATGCCGAGTGTTGGTGATCATCGTCTTCGACAGACTGCAGAAGAATTAAGTGTATCTTCATCCACGTAGCGAGTACAAGTGATTGATGTAACTTTATTGAGCAAACCCCCAGTATCATGCCTTACATATATACTTTACAAGGACACATCACCATTTTCTGCAGACAGTAATGTTACTCAAGGAGATTGTCATTCAGCTGTAGACAATATTCATGGTAGGAAGACTGGGAAAGAAGGCTACAATAATGACAATTGCAACAGCAAATCTATGCAAACTTCATTTCTCGTTACTTCCGTCTGTGTATCCAATGAGTTCAGAATTTTTGCCCTGCCAGTGACAACCATTTAGAAGTGCATGACCAATTGATGTAACAGCCCTTATATAAAATTTTATATTTTAAATATAATCATGCAATTTGTGAAGTTTAAATTGTGTTGCATTTCTGTAAGGAAATGGTTGACATGCCTTAATGAGCAAAAGATATGTGAGAAGAAGAGAGAAAATTGGGTCAGTTCTGTCAGTTTTTCTGTTCTTTTCATGAGATTGTGAGAAAAACGTTTTGGACTTCTTGAACTTTTCTAGGCAAGCCAGAATTTTAAATGCATTTTCATATAATTTTCATAATATGAATGCGTTTGCATATCTTATAATGCAAATGTTTATACTTAGAATAAAGTTACAGTTGTACCCTAGACTGCAGACTTGAATGCACAGACTAGCTTAACATAATAACATGCAGTTTGTAAGACATCTTAACATTATTTGGGAGTTGTTAGGATGACTGTGGTTAGAGAAAATGATTGTCATAATGCAAATCCTCGTACTTCCATTTAGTCCCTGCTATTGTTACGATACTTCATATGTATCACTTGGTGTGACTTTTGATATTTATTTGCATTAAACTTTTTTTTTCTGCAGGCTCCATCAATTCCAAGCATTAACTACAAGCCATCAGCTGACTGTGCATACTCCATGCTAGTTAACAAAATCAAGAACAGGCAGGCATCATTCTCTGTGAACCCACTGCAACAGCCTCCTGTTCCTGGAACATCTGATCCCATTCTGCCGATGCAGTATCAGCAGGCGGCACCTAGTCACATTATCCAGGCATCGCCGGTTCTCTACAGACACGATCCTGTTTCCAAAGAAGTGACAGCACCAACTTCCACTACATATCAGCATATTAGTGTGAGGAAAACATCACACAATGGAGACTCTTCAGATGAAGATGTGTATGGGTAAGCTTGATATATAGTGGATATGATGTAGCCACTAATAGAATTGCTCGAGATATGTATTTTAACACTGACCCTAAGAGAGAGAGAGTTTCCATACTGAGAGGCAGAATATATTGAGATTTTAGGTTTTCGTGGTGCTATCAAGATTGCAGTCATCCGTGATGTTACGCTTTATAGTTTCATAGATAGGTGTAATAAACTTCACAGTATTATATCCCACAAGACCATAATCTTAAAAATATATTATTTCTTGATATGTCTGCTTAAGTGAGATGTCTGTACAGGAAATTCAGAATATAAACAGAAATTTATCAGAACAAAAATAAATGAAAGTATGTTTCAGACCTCACAATATACAGTCATGAAATAAATATGTTCCTTTGAAATATAATATTGCATGCCTATCATCTTATGCTAGTGCTACATTGTTAGTCACATAATACTTCATTTCATAGAGTTCTTTGTACAGGAATCATATGGATGAATGTTTATCCAATATATCTATGACACAGCTGCCACTAGACACACAGCATGTTTCCGTGGCAACACGAGAGTACAGCACTAATGGAGGAAACATATTCTACACAGTTCCTTGCTGAGGTCTTATAAGCAGGGCCAATTAGCTTTTTGTGAGTGAGTGATTCAGTCAGTCATGAGCTATTTCTGTTATAAGCTGGTAGCAAAGTCTGGGGACAGTTCGGGAACCTAGAAGAAGAGAGCGTCTGACATTGGAAGCTGCAACTGAGCAACGACGGTGGAGACGTGGTTGAGGACACTAATGTGTGTGTGTAGTAGTGAACTGTAAAGTGTAGTCACATGCTGTATCAAAGAATCCAGTTAATCTGGTCACCAATACAAAACCTGTCTATATTCATGCTAAGATCATGACAGTATCTTAACACGAAGAATGCCATCTTCTGGGATGTGACATCATTTAGATCTTGTGTGAATGACATTTTGGAGGAATGTATCTCCATCTTCAGAGTAGAAAAATCCATGAGCTAGGAACCAGTGTGAGCAGGTGGCTAGTAGACTGAGCCATCAGTCAAAAACACCCAGCTATATAAGAAAGGAGGGAGGGAGAATGGGCCACATGGGAAATGAGAGGGGTAGGGTCAGTCAAGATCAGGTAGGAAGGCCAGGCAGACAGGTAGCAGAGGAAAGTTGTGGACGGTGGGGAAAAAGTCAGGGTTGCTGAGTGAGCATTGACCTAGTAGCCTTGGGGCTAGAGCTGCTGAGCGTATATTGACCTGTGTAGCCTTGTAGATCTGGCGTCATGTTCAGGAGGTTTCTTGAGAGAGCAGATGGTAGGATTACATGGCTTAAAAAACCAACCTCTCTGTTCATATTGTTGGGTTGGAACTCAATCTTATTGGCCTCCCTAATGATGCAATCCATGTATCTGATTTTAGTGGCGAGGATGGAGGTATTGTGAAATTGAATGTGGTGTCCCAAGTTGATGCTGTGTTCAGCCACGGCTGACTTGTCTGGATGTTGTAGATGGATATGCCACTGATACTCCTTCAACCTGGTATCCATGGAACAGCCGGTCTGCCCATTGCAGACCTTGCTGCATACACAGGGGATTCTGTATACACCTGGTGTCCTTGTTCCTAAGTTATTTTTGACTGACCGGAGGAAACTAGGTACTTTCTTGGGAAGCAGGCCCACTGACTTCATGTTGTGTCAGGACAGAACTCTGCTAATTCGCTTGAATATAGTCCCTACATAAGGTAGGAAGGCATCTGGATTATCATCAGGCTGACTGATATTTGGATGACAGTTTAGGACTCTCTGGATCTGCCGGTCATTGTAACCATTCTGCTTGAAAACTTCTCTCTTTAGCGGTTTCCCTTGGGGCCCACTCTCCGTCCCCTCCTCTGTTCTTATATAGCTGGGTGTTTTTGACTGGTGGCTCCTGCTAGCAACATGATCACATTGGTACCTCGCTCTCAGATTTTTCTATGCTGAAGATGTAGGCAATAAGTTCCTCTGAAGCATCAGTTCACACAAGATCAACACAGCCAAATCCCAGAAGACGGGATTCTTCATAGTCACCACTGTGAAAACCTCATCCTACATAATATCTCAACACGTTTAGTAGGTTGCCATCTTAACACATGATGCAAGCAGTGAATATATCATGAAGATTTTACTTTGTCAAATATTTTATATCAGAATAAGGAAATTAATTTTAGAATATAACAGGAACTGGCTACTGATATGTTACTTTATTCATTCAAGGCTTGTTTACAGTTCTATGTTGTAATTTCAGGAAACAAGTAGATTCTGTGTATAGTGGAGGCCATAGCAGTTCAAGATCAGTTTCTCCTGAAATGTTCACTCACCCTCCACCAGACATGCAGCTCATTATAGACAAGATGGCCAGCTATGTTGCCAAGAATGGCAGAGATTTTGAAGCTATTGTGAGAAGCAAAGGTATAAAGGAAGTATACATATTATTGTACCAGCAGATTTGTCACAGTATAAGACTGCTAACACTGATACCTCTACTGATTTTGCTGAACAAGAACTTTGAGCAGTTCAGCCTTCATGAAATATGTGCAGATGCATTGGTTTGGTGTGAAAACACTGCAGCTTGTACTTTATCATTTGAGTATATACTTTCAAAGTAAGAACATTTGCCACTCTGTCTCATCCAGAAGAAAGACAATTTCCAATATAGGTTTAAAGTAAAATGTAGCAGATCATAGCAGACAGTGACTAATGCTTCGAGCTGCAAATTACCAACCAAACATGAGAGCTAAAAAGTGACTTGAGATTCCAGTGTTCGTCTTGATTGTAAAGCAGCACCCTCTCTTAGCAGAAACTTCTGCAATATGTGTGCCAGCAGCAATTTGTATGGGGATGCCACTTATGGCCACTTTTTTTTGTAGTTTGTATGCTTCCTTCCCTTTGACCATAACCATCAATGCCTGGTTACCTGACCACAGACGTCATATCTCTATCTTACAATTTCAGCAGGCATATGTGTTTGTGTTGTGTTTGTCTGAACTGATAATATACAGGGTGGGGTGCAGAAAATTCCTTTTTTTGAAGCCGAATAAAATAAAAATTATTACTGATAGACAAAATTTATGTTTAGCTAATGAAAGAACATACTTTAAAGTTTTAAATCATGTAGTTTTAAACAAAATATCTTGAAGGTGGTGGCCACCGTTCTCTATGCACTGGTGCAACTGTTTTTTGAAGTTCCCCTCTGCA
>NW_019734350.1:2034105-2071079 GCF_002891405.2 Cryptotermes secundus
GCCGTTGCACCATCCTGTTGGAACCAGACATTTCCTAGATGCATTTCTTCAAGAGCTGTTTCGAAAAAGTTTTTAATCATGTCCATATACCACTGTGAATTGACAATAACTGCATGATTGTCTTCTTCAAAAAAATATGGGCCAAGGGCCAATAACTCCAACTCTCGACAGCGCACACCATACTGTCACCTTATCACGGTGAAGTGGCCTTTCATGGAGCTCTCTGGGATTCTTACCACTCCAATAGTGCATATTCTGCTTGTTGACATATCCGGATAGGTGAAAATGTGCCTCATCACTAAAGAAAACAAGTGCATCAGGGGGTAAAGTTTCCAATAATGTTTCACACGCCCATTATTCGGTTCTGGAAATCATGTGACAATTCTTGCACAACAACCATCTTATAGGGATGGAAATGAAGATGTTTGTGAAGAATTTGGTGCATTGAACGATTGCATATGTCTAGGGCGACTGCATGTTTGCGAGCGGAGCATCTTGGAGATCTCAAAATCGACTGTCGAACTGCCTCCACATTTTCTGGCGTTGTAACGGTCTGTTGTCGTCCTGATGATTTTTTTTCACCACAATTCCAATTGTCCTAAAGTTCTCTACCCACAAAACAATCAATTTCCGGTCGAGAACCGGACCTCTGGGCTTAATTCCGAAGTGAGTATGGAATGCACGCTGCACCGCCACGTAGGAATGGTTGTTCGAAAAATAGGCTTCGACAACAAACGCACGCCGCTCACTCGTCCACCTCATGTTTCCTACTGAGGGGTATTAGACAGAAAATTCCGCTACTGCTGCATTCGCTGAGCCTATTCCCACTTTTCTGTGACCTCCCCTCACTTCACAATGCGTCTTCACAAAAAGGAAGTTTCTGCGCCCCACCCTTTATAAATCAGAGATCATGCAGTACACGAAGCCAAATTACAGATTAATTACGTTAATTTGTATGCAGCTAAAATAGGATGAAAATATATGCTATTCAGTTTTTCTCAAAAATGTGTTTACTGAACGAGTGCATAAATTATGCAAGTGAATATCATATATACATGTACTGAGCCATTGGAAACTTTAATTGCATTATTATTTTCAGGTGACAGCCGTTTTGCATTCCTTGATGTGAATCATCCATTCTTCCAATATTACCAGCATAAATTGGGTGTCTATGAGAAATTAGAAGTTCCTGCTGTATGCAGTTCTGTAGCTTCAGTTGGCAGTGCTTCAGGAAGGATGGAAGTGGATGATTCCAGTCAGGATATGAATCTGATGGCTGGTGCTGGTGAAGACAGCCGAGACAGCTCTGATAAGAGCAGTGATGGCAGCAGACAGGAAAACTGTAAACAGAGGTCCAAACCAGGTAAAGAATTCATTGGATATTATTCTGATATTGTATAATTGATTTTATCCTAATACATACGAGTGAAAGTAAGTAAAATAAGTTGAGGTTCCCACATTTTCTAGACAATCGGCTCACAGATGGCAGCAAGGTTGTCAGCCTTGCATGCCGGCCACCCTTTACCCCCAAGAATATTCCGGGTACTCACTTCTGTTAGAGGCTGAGTCGGCCCCAGGGCCATAATGTGGCTGGAAGGATTAGGTCAATTGAAAAAAATCCAGTGACCTCATTGGGACTTGAACCCATGACCTTCAGGCTTGCAGCCTAGTGCTTCAACCAAGTACGCTACCACATGCCCCATGTCTCTCCAGTTATGTTCAGATCTACTACCTTTGCTTACTTTCCTGAGTAATTGCCAGCTTTCATTAAGAAGGCATCAAGGCCTAAAAATATTTCTGCCTACACATTTCTGTGTAGCTGGATGTTGTACATGCCTCTGTTCTCTTAGCGCTGTGTTCAGAATTTGGGTAATATTTGGTTACAATATCTATAGCATCATCAATCTTAGTCAAGAAAAATATCTTGGTGAACTTGTGGTTAAATTTCTTTCTACATGATCATCAACACCATCAGTTTTAGAGCCATCATTGTTCTCAACATTTGAATGTTACCATTTATTTCCTTCTGGGCTTAGTTAGTTAGTTAGTTATTGGAGAGGGTGGGTTTCCCCATGCATTTAGACCTGTAGTGGTCCATTGTGCTTCCCTCTATGGTTTCTACCAGTCTCTATATCCTACCGGTACTGGTGCTTAGCATCAGTCCCGCCCAGCCAGCGAGACTGGCTCTACTAGCTGAGAGGTATCTATAATGCTTCCCCTATCTACCAGAGGTATTAGAGACTGCTGTTGGGTGGGAAACGTCCGTAATTTGGCTCAGTGACCTCCTTTGGAGATATGAGGTTCTTTTACGTGCCGTAAGGCTACGACACAGGACCCACGGCTTTAAGTCCCTCCCGGAGGACTTGTTCTCTGAATTTTTCCGCCCTTAAAAATTCGACGACCTCCGCCGGGTATTTGAACCCGTGTACGTCGAGTCATGATGTGGGAACGTTACCTCTAGACTACGGAGGCCGCTTCCTCCTGGGCTTAATTTATTTGACAAAAATTGGCCCAAGAACAAAGGACATTATATAAAGTCAGTGTTAAATGGGGTATTGCTGTATATCTTCAGGCTGTATAAGAAGGAAATTCGTGAGCAGCATGACTTTCAGCTGCTGAAGGAAAGTCCAATGTCATGCATATAATTATAACAATTTTCTGTTTTTTTGTTAAATGTTCTCAAAATTTATTCAAGAATAATAATACATCCATATGCACACTATAATGCATCTGTGTGCTGTACTTGATATGTCTGTATTACAGTGCATATAGAATGTATGGACATAGGAATTTATTTTGCAGCTCCCGTGTGCTTTTCAATAAAGAAACCTAAAGAATCAGAGGCTTTGCTCTTGGAGAAGCGTAGTGCTCTACCAGTGGAGGAGAGTTCAGATGAAGAAGAAGGTCAGGAGAAGGATAAAGACAAAGCGAAGGTTGAAGAAAAGAAGAAGGTAGAAGAGAATGTAATTAAAGAAGAGAAGGAGATAAAAGTTGAGGCTGAAGTAATTGACCTCACAGAGAGTACTACTATAGCACAACCAGTGACAGCAAACACCACAACAGTTGAGGAAAACGGGAGCAGCAGCAAAGAAAAGAAAGGATCTGCAGATAAAGCCAAATGGGGTATGTAGACATAGATCATTTGATTTTCATTTGTATTAAGAATGATTCCCCCCTCCCCTGTCATATATGCAAATTACAGTTATACGTACTTTAATATGAAAGTGGATAACATTTTATTTTTTTTTATATTTAATAATGCTATCAGTATCAAGAATATATAGTGTTGGTATTGGATGATTGTTGAATGTGAAGCAGGTGGTGGAATGAGAATTGATAGCGGAAATCGAAGTACTTGGAGAAAGAATGCCCCAGTTGATAACATATGGATTCTATGGTAATTATAATGAGATGAATGGGCACCCCAGTATCTGTCTCTTATGGGTCATAGGTTAGGAATTACTACTTTAATTGGCATTACATATTCTCAGTTGGTAAGAAGTTGAATTTTTATAATGCAATGGTGCTTGTTCTTGTTACATTTGTATTGGAAGCTCCTTCTGAAAAGTGTAATTTCTTTTTTCTTTCAAGCTGAAGAACGATTAAAAGATAGGTTGGCAGCTGCAGCTCGGGAAAAAATTGCAGCTGCAGCTCGTGAAAAGCAACTACAGTTGGAGAGAAAGCGAAGAGCTGCTGCTTTTCTAAATATGATACGTAAAGATCATCCGCTTGGAACTCTTGACTCTCCCATCATAGGTAACCTTACTATACCTTAATGTTATGTAGTTTGAAAATCCCATTTTTATTCATGTAGATAAATAATAGAAAGAATAGCCTGTTGCTTTATGTACTTTTGAAGGACAAGGAACAAAATGTACATATGTGTTTAAGAATTAAATTCACTATACATGCCAAGATCAATCAGAATCTTTTGATGTGACCTATTGCAGAATGGTGGTTCTTTTCATAGAAGTGTTTTAAGGGACCTTTACTAGGCTTTGTCATCATGAATCTCTTCATTTTTCTCTTTGTAGCTGTTGGTGTGGTACCATGTTGCGACATTTGTAGAACATAGTAAATCCATAAGTTGGCATACTTGTATACCTCAAATACAGTCTGATTTTATACATATATTTTGTGCATTTTGGTGACCCCCCCATGACCTGATTTAGAACTGTTTTCTTTCTTGAGATTAGTTGGTTTATTTTTTGACTCATAGAATTTCATGAAAAATTTGAGCAAGGATATCAGTCAGTTTGGAATTCTGTGTCTGTGTTGGATATTTTTATATTGATAATGAATTTTTTTTACCAATTATAGTTTTTTAGATCTCCCTGGTACCTAAGCAAATACATTCTTAAACATTGCATATTGCTGCTGTTTTACTTAAATGAAAATATTAGGTCAAATTACACTCCCATTTAAAAATTGTTTTTTTATGTATAAGTGATGAGATAATTTATTTTTTTGGGAGTTGCAGTGTTTCATTTAGCAAGAAATTGGACACATGTTTCATTTGCTTGTGTCAGAATGAATTAACAGCCTTGGGGTATAGCACCAAGAAGGGTAAAATGAAATCTATCATTTATCTCAGTCTTTTCACTTGTCTTTTTAGAATGTCTGCCCCTACCCCACAGATTTCCATATTTCTCCCAGAATGATGGGAAGATATTTAGAGGACAGACCTTTGGGGGGGGGCTGTAATACCACAACTGATGACTACAAGATGCAGAAAAGATATTACTGACAAACACTTCAAAAAACGTTAGCTGGAGGAGGGAGATTATGTTCCAACTATGGAACAAAACACTACCGGAGGTCACCCACAGTCCAGCCTCAGTATTGGTTTGTCATTTTGTTTAGTAGACCGATTCAAAGAACATCTTACTGGTATGCATGAATTTCTGGAAATATTCAGGCAGTGATTGTACAGATGGGATTGTTGCCTCACTAAGATATATCCGGTGAAAGATCATATATTGTTCTTGTCCAGTCTCCCACATTTTCTGCAGTGGATGGTGTTATGATTATTTCAGCATTTTCAGTTAGATAAGACAAATTTTGTTTCATGAAGAAATTAAGCAATATATTGA
Organism: Cryptotermes secundus; assembly: GCF_002891405.2. Classification (NCBI taxonomy): domain Eukaryota; kingdom Metazoa; phylum Arthropoda; class Insecta; order Blattodea; family Kalotermitidae; genus Cryptotermes; species Cryptotermes secundus. The sequence goes on from NW_019734350.1 coordinate 2,039,199, forward strand.
TATGCAAAATTGATATCAGTATCAACACTTTGACCCTGAAATTGGAGACAGTATGTTCTGCAGAAACATGGACAGCTATCTACCAAATTAGCATCATATCCCAAAAGATGGAAATCTTAATTGATGCCTTAAGGTTTGTGAGTAGCTTGGCTCTCAGCTTCTCATGAAGGGTCCTCTTTTTGTGGAATTTGTTATCATGATATATTTTTTTTGATAAAAGGCTGTGTTGAAGACATGTAAGATTTTATTTTGGTAGGTCCTCAGCTTCCTGATGGTGCGCCAGTACAGAGGATTAGTGATGATGAAGGAGAAGTATCATCGGTTCCTTCTCCAACTTCATTTAGTGATGTACCTTCACCACAGCTTGTAGGTAATGGGAGGTGAGGAGAGTTTTAAACACATTCCTTTCAGTTTCACAGTCTTCTGTTAATAGGTCTTGTGTTTGTTTGAAACAAGAGCCTGTTTCGCCCACTATTGCCTATGATGATAGCAGGCAAATGTTAAAGTTTTTAATTCTCCCTATAGAAAGGCGAGAACACATTTAAAAGCAGTTCTGTATTTTACCTGATTCAGAGATTTTTAGATTGTTATGCTGAAGGATGAAATTTCTGTTACACAAACAGTAATGTGTTTACACGTTCCTAAATATGTACAGAATTGTTACGAATAGCATTATGTTCCAAAATTCAGACCATGCTCCTTCCCAAAGTATCAGATTTTAGAACCTGTTCCATGTAGAGCTTGTCAGTCTTGCATTGAAGAGAGTATGTTCTAGCATACCTTCATCTTCATTGCAGGAGTCAGACCAAGTCCGTATTTGTCCCCTCATGATATGCATCAAGAGTTTGTTTGCTGTGCTCTTGAAATTCTTTTGTACAATTAACTGACTTTAGTTCCTTTTATAAATTCATAATTTTTACTCTTGTTTGCAGCTGTCTAGCATTCCATAGTGCTTTTGTTCATTCATTCATTCATTCATTTTTTCAGCATTCCATAAATCCTTACATTGTTAAACACCAGTGGATGTAGAAATAGTCAACATGAGTAAACATGATCACATACTGCATCACAATTGTGTAATGTCATACCAGTTAAAAATATTAACAATATACAACATGAACAAAAACTATCATCTTTAACAATAAAGCGCTATCAACTACCACCTGTAACAATTCCGAAACTTTAATTGTTGTCACAGTTAAAATATTCGTCCAATGAATAAAATAAATTTAAAAATAGGAATCTTGTGCCTTTTTAGGACTGATTGCAAAAGTTTGGGAATTTTTGCGTTTATACTTTGAGTTTAAATACAGTAGACATTTTGCTGTTTAGTCCACTTTTTGATTGGCCATTGCTCTGTGCCTTGATATCAATTTAAAGTCATTGGATTTTATCAGTTTACCTAATCCCTCCAACCACACAATGGCCATGGGGTCAATTCAGCCTCTAACGAAAATGAGTACCAGGAAGATTCCTAGGGGTTAAAGGGTGGCAGGTGCGTGAGGCTGACAACCCTATTGCCATCTGTGAGCCGATTGTCTAGAAGATGCAGGAGCCTTGACCTCTCACACTCTCATGGGCCTTCATGGCCTGTTACAGGGACAGCTTTGCCTGGTTTATCTGTATGCACTTTCATGTTATTTGTATTTCACATATTCATATATAGAAACTTTAATTTCAGTCAAGAATTGGAGGATCGTCTCAATCCGAAACAGAATGGGGATGCCCAGCCACAGACAACCTCTTTGTATGTTCAAATACAGGGTAAGGCATTCTTTGCACTGTGAGTTCTGCATGTATGTTATGAAACCTTCCATGCCCTGTCTGTCACCTGTCCCATGAAGCATAACAACATCATAAATGTAGAATAACAACAGAGAACCTCAAAAAAAAAACATTCAAAAGAAAGCAACTTCTTTGACATAATTTTAAGAAATTTTTAGGTGTTAAGACTGAGGTTTAATGTGGCATGATTATTCATCCAAAATGCGCTCTTATTTTATGATAGAGGTTGTGTTTGATGTGGTAGATCTTGATAGCTTTTAAAGCACATGTGATTTAACTATAGGCATGTGGTGTATTTCCATAAGAATTGTGATAGCAGAAAACACTCAAAGTTCATCACTGTCAGTGTCTTTCTGGTTGAGAATGCAAGATTGTTAGGTTATTTGATCCTTGTGTGTCCATGAATTTTGTGGCATACCTTTTCATTTCAGAATTCATAAGTGAAGCGTGAAAATATGCATTCAGAGCTTCCAGATATTCTGACACACTTTATGGGATCACTGTTTTAAAATATATTTTGTTATGTCTATGAGAATAAAATTTCTTCCATTACCATTTAATCTGTTATTCTCTGCCTCTCTTTGGCCTTTCATCCCCCAGTTTGTTTTAGATTTCCATATTTTATGAGTTTTGCACCAGAAAGAGGCAATCATCAGTCAGAAATATCTACGTGTCCACCATCATACATACACACTTCATCACTGGAGTGTTCATAACATCCAGTATCATTTGTCCTTGGACTATTAGGCAGTGCATGTTGAGTCATATTAAGCAATTACATGAACATTTTAACTGAAGAAATGAGCTTGTGCATTTCTCTCTCAAGGTTTTCAGGTTTAATGGTATGTCTAATATGATCTTCCTCCAAGAGATGGAGATGGATGATTTTTCTATGACCCTGCAGTTAGTGATTGCATACTTGAGTTGATGCTGCAAGGCTTGTTTGAATGCTACAAGAATGTGCTCATGCTGTACAGGCTTGAAGGGCTAGTATAGGAAATGTTTTTGTACAAGTTTTGATTATAAAAGGTTTTTATTTTTGTTACAGAATCTAAGCAGGGAGTGAAGCGACGGAACGCTAGTTCAAGCAGTGAGTCTGGCAATAGCAGTGACCACACCACAAATAGTTCAAAGGGTCGAAATCACATTCATATGGTTGATAAATACAAACGCAAGAAGAAGAAAATATCAGGTTCACATAAAATGTACAGTATCACCTCCTCTGTATCTTTTATGACTTTTTTTTTTTTTTGGTCTTGCTATTGAACCTTTTTCCAGCCAGTTAACTGAATGAGCCAGCACTGTTAGGCCTGCCATGGTGCAGTCTAAATGGGTCTTTATTTGTGTTTAAGTGTGTAATATGGATACCAGTTTTGGCTGGAAAGCTTTAAGAGAAGAAACTTCTTAGAAGACCTAGATATGTGAACAGGGTTCATCTGGTTTGAGATAGGGACAATGGTAATTTCATATGAACATGGTGGTATGCCTTCAGATTCCATAAAAGGTGAGGAATTTCTTAAGCTGAGGGACTTTTGGCTTCTAAAGAAAGTGTGCTGTATGGAGTTCATGTGTTGTAGAGTGGGAACATTGAATGTTGACCACTGTTAATGAATCATATTGGCAGCAAGAAGGTTTTAGTTGCTGTATGGTAGTAGAAGTAAGGAGTTGCTAATTTTCATTTTATGCATCCTGTTGTGTTATTATATACAATTCTTTATTAGAGTCCATTGCAACACAACAATACAGTGGTCAAGGCTAAAATTACCTTGGCTACATGTTTCGGCTACTAAAGCCATCATCAGGCAAACACATGATTACCATACACACACTACTGAACTGCAATTGCGAGTTGAAGCTGGATACTTGATAATTATTACGTTATAAAATATATGGTGTAAAATACAATGAACTATATAAACTTATTATAAAAATGAAAGTTATGGCCTAAAATAAAGTTAAAAGCTCTTCATGTGATATTCTACATCATCAAGTCAGTTGCCTTGTTATATTTTTGTTATGCAGCTGATTGTTCATCAAAACAAAACCTGGCACTTGTTTTTCTTGTGTAAATTTTGTGTTTAAGAGTAAGTCCACTTTGAAATGTTTTTATGTATACTCAGAGATGGGCAGCCCATGTAGTGTGCTTGGGGTTAAAGTAGAATATATGAAGGGTTTTGCTAGGAAATCCAGAAAAAGAGATATCTAGGAAAATCTAGATGTAGGTTGGAGGTTAATATTAATATGGATGTTAGAGTTATGATGGGAGGCTATATACTGGATTCATCTGGCTCAGGATATGGACCATTGGAGGGCTCTTATGATCATGGTAATAAACCTTTTGAGTTTCTTAAAATGTAGGGAAATTCCTGGGTAGCTGAAAGACTTGAAGTTTCTCAAGGACTCAGCTCCGTGTAGTTAGTTATTCATACAGACTTCAGCCATACATCATATTAGGTGTGCAGAAAAGTGGCATTTGCTACATTTTTATGATGTTTTGTGAATGAGACTGTTGTATCCTGAATATAGGTCACGCCCATATTTTCAGATGGAAACTTTCAGATATAAGGTGTATGTAATGGGGGAAAGTTATCAGCTTTATTTGATTTTGCTAGTAAGTATTTATCCTCTGAATAAAAGTACTGTATATGTTTATATCTTTCAGGTCTCAGGCGTCATCGCTTTCTCATTCCCATTTTCGGTCCTTCAGACATAAGAAACATGATGAACACATGAAATCAAGGAAATCGAAGAAAAAGGCTCGTTCGAGGTATGAATCTGTATATAAAATTTGCATTGATCCAGAACGCCATCAATTATTGCACAGAAAGAAGTATTTAATCTGATGAATTCTTTTTTCTTTGATGAGCAGTTACACAGAGCATTTTACTGCATTCTGTCCAAGCCTGTGCACAGTTGTTAAGTGGTCATGGCATAATGAAGTATGCAGAGGAGAAACACAAATCTGCTATGATAAGTACATATATTTTTCCATTCTCACTGCACAGCTGTTCTTGTGGCGAGCAGCTGTGGATATTATGCATCCAACAATGATATTTTTACATCACCCAGTATATATGTTTCTTGTTTAGAATTTGATTAGCATTTATAAATTTCATCAGCAGTATACTGGTACACTTTTACCCATCAAACTATATGTTTCAAAGTTGTAGAAAGTGCGTGGAATTGTGTTCATTGCTATTAGGGAGGAGGATGACCCGAAGCTTCTACTTATACCAAATTGTCCGTGTGTATCCATATAGAAGTGGAGTCAGATTTAAGGAAGATACACTGTTAGTTATAAAAACCCATATCTGAAATACCCCTTCTTAGAGCCATAGAAATTCTTAAATTTCATCCACACAGAATATTTATGTTGTACTATCTTTAACCAGTGGAACCAGTTTTGAGATTTATCTTTGATAATTGATGTTTTAGTGTAGCCGGGATATCCTAGTTGTTAATAGTGACTGGCTGCAGGCTAGATGAACAAGACATGGGAGTTAGATTCGCGGTAGGGGCAAGAATTTTCTCCACATTGTCCAGACCAGCTCTGGGGTCCACTCAACCTCCTATCCAATGGATATGGGGGAGGGATAAAGTGGTGGGTACTTGAAGCTGACCACTCACCTCCAGCTAGTGCTGAGTTCAAGAAAATGTGAATCTGTACATCCACTCCCCCATACACCTTCATGTCATTGTGCTTAATTAGTTAAACACATGGACAAACTGTAGAAGAATCGTAGCCCCAGATGATTTTATTGCAGTGCAGAAACGTGATATGCGTACTCTGATTCACAGCGTCGCATGAGTGATAAGAGGCTGGGGGATGTTGCATCATAGCATCTAAACAAAACAAAGTCTACTAAGGGATGCCCCGAGTTTGAATGCACTGTTTTCTGTGTTCATGCCAATGCTGTGTAATGGGGCCCAGTGGGACCAAGTTAGTCATGAGTCACTAACATGTGACAGTAGAGTAGTTGACATGCAATAATAATGTGATGTGGTAAATTGATAAGTTGGTGGCAGAAGGCTTCTGATAGTGGACAGATGCAGGATAATTGGAGTGTTGGAAGCTTTCTGACAGGATGATACTTGTTTAATTCTGCCAATAAAACTTACTGTTTTTTTGGGGGGGTGGTGGCCAGGTCCCGATCGAGATCCAAGTCGCATCATTCCAAATGCCATCGTCACGGCAATGAGAAGTCTAGTACAAGGGCACAATCACATAACAACAAGAAAGTACGCCACAAAAAGGGCAAAAAGGGCTCAAGAAATTCTGAAAGGAAATCAAGTTCTGGTGCTAGTTGCTGTTCTTAACTGAAAGGTAACTGGTGTTTAATTAAACTTGTTAAGAATGAATTGCAATTCCCAAGTTTCTTGGAATGTTGGCACAGTAAAGAAGAGTACATGTTTATTCAAACCTATCCTTGTTTTTTGGGGGCTGTTGTTAATTTCTCAAATGGTAAATTAATCAGTCAATAATAACATATTTTATTACAAGAATTGGAAAACAGTTTATTTTTAAATAAGTAAGCAACTTATCTCAGAAATCTGAGCTGTAAGAAACTGGCACACATTGTTTTCCAACTTTCTGTAGAAGCCAACCATGAAATACCTTTCATTCCAACTTATCAGTCATAATGTGTTGCTGAAAATGTCATAAGTTAAATTACTCTAATTCAGCTATCCTTTTCCCCATAGACTTTCATGTTATAAATTGATATGCTTTGTAGGACCTGAAGACAATTTGTAACAAGCCTCATTTAGGCAATAAATGAATAGTTTAAGAGCAATTGACAATTATACATAATTTAAGGGGCACGCAGTGGTGTAGGCAGTTGAACCAGAAGGCCGTGGATTCGAGTCCCAATGAGGTGGATTTTTTCAATGGACCTAATCCTTTCAGCCGCACTATGGGAGTGAGGTTGACTCTGCCTCTTAACAGAAATGAGTACCAGGAACCTTCCTGGAGTGAAGGGTGGCCAGCACTTAAGGTGGACAACCTTACCACCATCTGTGAACTGATTGTCTACAGAAAATGTGGGAGCCTCGATATCTCACAGCCCTATGGGCCTTTTCGCATGTTAAGGGATAGCTTTACCTTATATTTGAGATTTAAAGTTTTCTGGTGTATACATGCAATAAAATATTATTTTGGTCTTCTGGGTTATGATTCTAGCCTCTTGTAGGTAGTTACCAAAGTTTCCGAATCTGCCTCCATCCTCAGGATTGAAGTTTCACTGCTAACCCAGAAGACCATAACCTGGAAAGGTACATGTATTTAAACTTAGTGCAAATATGGTACATTTCAGATTCCATGTGTCATTAGTGCTTATATTATTTGTGTATGTTGCGGTATCTGGTGTTTATTGTCACCTTACACTTGTCACACTGTTTTCACAACTGATCTGGCAGCAGTCATGATTATATAACATATATTGTATAGAGGAAGTGTCACTATAATGTTAAATCTTTAAGAGCCAAGCGACACTGTATGGAGACCTTTAAAGTGTAGCCGAGTGGCTGTGCGACACCGTGCGTGTGCACAGTGTTTTAAAATATAATTTTAAGATAGAAATTCTTGTTCTAGTTACATTATTTTTGGGCACCCGCTTTATAAGTAGACAGTCTTCCATCCTGCATCATCTAACTGAATGCAGAGTCCGACGTCGCAATTCATGCACTTTGTCCGGATGTAACTCCATTTCCCACGCGAAGAGCACACATGACACCTCAGTCTCGTATTAGAGGAAGTTGGCCAGTGATGTCGGGTGGCCTCCTCTAATCGTAACGCATATAAAACATCGCAATTTCAATTATCCACCATGGCCTCATTTTGCGTGGAAGAAACCGAAATTGATAGGCTGCTGATAAATGACACCGATTCAGAATGTGGCACAGGTGACTCTGAAAGTGGCATGGAAGCAAGGGGGAAATGCAGGGCTATTCCAAGAACAGTACCTCTGTGTGGCTAGTCCGAGATATACACAGTCAGAGTTTCTGAAGGACAAGGTACAATAAGACTTCGCCCACACTCGTGCATACAGAAAGGTGACTGGAGAATGTGCAATACAAACATAAACTTCCTCCCCTTTTGTCAGATAAGACACAGTAAGACAGGATGTCAGCTGCATGCATTTATACTGCAGAAAGTGTATGCATATTTGTGGACAGATGCTCGAAATTGGGAAATTTTTTTTTGGAATCAGTAACAATTTTTACAGACTTTAAAATCTGTAAATTACAATATCTGATTCTATATTCTTTGTAGATAAAAGCAGCGTTTATTTCGTTCATTTATCACAAAAATTGTAGAAATCACAGAATTTTCAGTAACATGCTTACAATTTTTAATACTCTACAATGGCGGACATTTAAATTAAGTCCAGCCTGCTGCCATTATGGGAATTTAAATGGCCCGTCTCTTAAAGGTTAAGTTGAATTTGTGTCTTTCATGAGTGGGTGGTACCGTGTAGCCAACAGTAGTAATTGACCAGATTAAGCCAAAGGTTGACATACACAAGAAAATGTAAAAGTGAAGACAGTTGCAGTTATGTCATGTTGTCACCATCCCATTGTTGTCATGAGCCCCATGTTATTACAGAATAAGTAATAGGGTAATAAGCTGGCTTGGACTCATCTACTGCTGGAACATTGGTGTAAACTGGAGATACATAATTTTATCTGTTGCATTTTCATAATTCTGTTGTAATGCAGTTTACATTCAGTATCACTGTTTCAACATCAAGACTGACTTAATCCCAAGGATATAGCAACATTTCATGGATCAATGCAAACGTTTTTTTTCGCAACTGATTTTGTCACTTTATAGTGTTCCATCATTAAAAATTGTTTTCAATATCTTTTACAGATCATGAAGTCAGTCTGCAGGCACACAGCACAGATTACTGCCCCAGTGTGTTTTATTTGGGACCAGCATACTGTAATGATGACTTTAATATGTATTAGTTTGTAAAAGTTTCTCCTGCAGTGATTATGAGCTGCAAAATGTTAATTAAATGAAGAGTGTAAAGCAATTACAAAGACTATTTCTTTTTATACTCTTAGAATTAAGTGACAACACTTGGCCCATTACACACTTCAGGAATCTGATATTTAGTTACAGAAACACATTTTTTTTCTGTTGTTTTCTGAGATGATAAAGGAGTGGGCAGACATGTAAAATGACAAACAATTGTCTTGAAATTTCTCATTGCTCTGAGAATATCCAGTTTCTAAATTAATTGATGTTCATGTGTAGTGATATAGAAGAGTACTCATGTCACCATCCAAAGTGCTTGAATGGTTCACATAATCTTGAGTTTGTCAGAAGTCCATTTTTGATTATGCCAGAAGTGGTGTACTGTGATTTGCTGATGCTAATGCACAAATTTACCTTACTGGGATTTGTATTCTGTAACATTTAGAGTTCCTGATGAAAGTGGCTAGCAGCTGGTAAGTGCTTCGGCATCTTCCTCATAATCCAGACTTAGCTATCAACAGTTTCCATTTCCTTGGGCCTTTGAAGGAGTCAGTAGAAAGCCAGAGGCCACCACATGTCCATTGTGGAGGCTTCAAAAAGCTTATGGCTAAGTGGGCTTAGAAACTCCTGCAGCAATTGGAATATTGTGTGAAATAGGAAGATAATTATATATAGAACAGAGGTGCCAAAACGCATGTGATACGTTTATAAGATGCAAAATAATAAGTCTTGAGATGTGTTATGCACGCACAAAATCTGCAGCAATAGACGTACTTGAAAGGAAGTAAATATTTTAGTTTGCAAACTGTGATCAGTGAAATGAAAGTTCAGTTATTTCTTACATGAGATCTTTGATTAAATAAAGACCACTGTTATTCATACAGACGAAAGTGAAGATTATGAATTTGCTGCTGCTTTGGCACACTTGGATGTGTACAATGTGTTTATGGTGGGTGTGCAATGAAAAGCCATAGAAAATGTGCCTGTTAGCTTCACCACATATCTGTCCATCTGTATCTAATAATTCAGGAACTGTTGAACACATTTTCATGAAAGTTGATATTGGGGAGCTTTACTAAAATTCTTCTGACGCATTCTGATTTTTGGTTATCATCTGACAACAATAATTGGCACTATACATAAAGACTCGCATGCACTTCTATGTGCATTTTTATTGTATCTAACAAAATATGAAACAATGAACAAAAGTTGTGAAGATGATAAACATATTTTATCCCCGATACATATTTCCCATAAGGTATACAGCTCTTGAGGTAATTAAGCAAACGGGATCAAGAATGCTAGAATTATTAATACAAGCCATACATTTTCTCACTTGTTTAGCTGCACTTACAGATATAAATACAGAGAAATGGTGACATCACCTCTGTCTTACCCCCAAAATATGTGGACAGTTATTGTACAACATGCTTTGACTCTGAAATGATAGTATCCTCTTACAATGCTGTATGGTGTCACAACCAAGAATGCCACAGTTATGATACAGTTGTTTTTCTGACTGTTTATTGAGGACAGAGTATATATCAGTCTGGTTGCATTTTAAAATTCAGTTCACTGCCGTTTCAAGTCTGTAACAATGTGAGTCTTGATTCTATTGCAGTGAGGAATTATATTTGGCTCATTTTACTACTTTTTATCTGCACTAAAATTATAATTTCCACAGTTACGCTGTTATTAAGGGGGTATGCCATAGTGTAGTTGGTTGAGACACTATGCTACAGCTGGAAGGTTGTGGGTTTGAATCCCAGTGAGGTCATTAGATTTTTTTACTTTATCTAATCCTTCCAGCTGCACTATGGCTCTGGGTTTGACTCGGCCACTAACAGGAATGAGTACCAGGAATCTTTCTGTGGGGTAAAGGGCTACCAGTGCATAAGGCTGACAACCTTACTGCCATCTGTAAGCCAGTTCTGCAGAAGTGGGAGCCTCGACATCTTACAACTTCATGGACCTTCACAGTCTGTTACAGGGATAGCTTTACCTTCACCTTTTTACACTGTTATTAAAGAGAATAATCAATGATAATTTAAGGAATTCTAAAGCCTCCTTCAGTTGGGGTTGGCTCTGTGAGGCATGGGGAATAATGTGGCTATGTTTTGTTTTAGTTTGATCTGTGACAGTTCATAACTGCATATTAGATGTGTCACAAAGAGAAGGATAATTCCAGATTATCTGTGCTCATTGTGAATTCACATTGAGTTTAATATATACTCAGTGCAGTAATGGCAATTACAGAGGGACTTGCAACAAATTGACAGTTTTAAATGTTGGTTAACACTGTTGATGCTTTGAACCCTGAACATCATATGGAGGGTGATCTGGTGCCGGCCAATCGAGACTGTTAGTAAAAATATTGTATCTTCCTCATTTTTGCACCTACGTGTATTAACATTTTGGAAACCACAGATTAATAACTGTTCTGTATAAATGTACATAATGGGTCATGCTAAAATATAATACCCACATTGAAAAAAGAGCTGATAAATACTGTACATAAAGCTGATTTCAAGATTTGTTTTGAGGTGGTGATTATTCTTTCTACATGCAAGAAGTACAACATTTGCAGGTATCATAATTCTTTTACTTTACAAATATAAATCACTCCGTCCAATGTGACCTGTAAGTTTTTTACTACATAAAAACTTAACACCCTTACATGTTTCGGTCTCTGTGGACCATCTTCAGAGGGCAAACATCACTACAAATAGGAAACCACCATCACATAAGTTGTTTAGACATATATGCTACAAGACATAGTACACAAAATAGAATTCTATTTTGTGTACTATGTATTGTAGCATATAAATGTACGTACCTTACGTCTAAACAACTTATGTGATGGTGGTTTCCTATTTGTAGTGATGTTTGCCCTCTGAAGATGGTCCACAGAGACCGAAACATGTAAGGGTGTTAAGTTTTATGTAGTAAAAAACTTACAGGTCACATTGGACGGAGTGATTTATATTTGTAATTGTTAGTGTGACGGACCAGAATGAAACAAATCACATTCTTTTACTTTCATACGGATTATGTCATTCCATTTACAGATTAAATCATTTTTCCATTCAAGGAGTCCCAAACATGGAAAATGTAAAGTTATTATGACACCTAATTTTTCAATTTAAGTTAGAGACATTTTTTAATTAGTAAGCCATGCACTTGGTTATCAGCTCATAGTTTAATGTTACTGTTTTGAATGGTTTGAGAGGTTTAGCAGTCCAAAATAAGGTTGACTGATTTTTAAAAAAATTGGCCAAGATAGAAACAGTATACTTTAAAACATAACCGTAACAGGCTTAGATGCTTCAATTAGTACTTTAAGTAGCATCAACTTTGTATGTTATGGGATGTAAAAATACCTTGATCTTGAAAAGTTATAAGACAGAAGACTGACGGTATAATCAGCACCTAAGTACATAAATATGCTTGATACTTTGAGGGCCATGCTGATGACCTTTGGGTCTTTCCATAACTCGATCAGTTGAACTGTTGGATGGCTGGGGAGCGGTTTTATATATAGAATCATGCTGGAAAATCAACTATCTGAAATGCCAAAGATATAATAAAAGCATAATGTCATGATGACTGAGACTCACCAAAGGAGGAACTGAAGAGTTTGGTGTGGCATCAGTATTTTAAGACCGATATTTGGGAGGTGCTTGCTTCAAATCTCAGCTCAGGACACCAGCTGTCTTGACTGATTTTTCATGATTTTCCTGAAACCCTCGTGGCAAATTCCAGAGTAGTTTCAACAAATCCCTTTGAAATTCTTTCCACCTCATTATTCACCAGCTGCTGTATTAATTGGTACTATATAGTCTGAGACTCTGATAGCATTATAAAGGAAACCATAGAAATCAAAACAAAATGGGATATATCAGCTATGAAGGAATGCTAGGAGATGTTGATGTGTTTCTCCAAATTTTAAAATTGTCATGAATTTTAAAGACAGAAGCAGTGTTAAGAACATGGTGATTTGTATGATAATGGGATTAGTGTCTGAGGTTGAAACATGGATAAAATACCCTTGTTTATGATAATATTAGCTCTTGTGGAAGTACATGGCTTTTCATTAACAGGGCATTTGGCCTTTTCTGATCTCTGCATAGTTTAACAGTTAAATTTGAATCCTGAAACCTGTACATAATTTTTTGTCAATGGTCATTCTACATTTTTCTTCATTTAATATTTTTATTTATCATAAACCTTGTTTTAACTGATAAGGTAAAAGTGAAGTTGTGCTTGTGCTTAACTAATTAAACACTATGCCATGAAGGCATATTGGGCAGTGGATGTATAGATCCACGTTTTCTTGACCTTTACACTAGTTGGAGGTGAGTGGTCAGCTTCACGCCCTGGCTGCTTTACCCCCTGGGAAAGAGCCCCCAGTATCCAATGGAAAGGGGGCTGGGTGGGCCCCAGAACTGTTCTGGCTGATGTGGAGAAGAGAAAATTCTTGACCCTACCAGAATTCGAACTCTGACCCCCTCTGTTATCCAACCTATAGCCAGTTGCTATACAGACTGCATCTTCTGCCCTGATGGTGAAGGCAGTGTGTTCCTCAAATGTTATTACCCACCTACTAGACTGCATGGTGTCGTGACCCAAAAGAGCAGTATGAATCTTCACCATGATATACACCTCAGACACAGTCTCCTTAGTTAATACTTGTACAAACATGTATTAAGAACTAATGGATACAGGACAGTAATTCTGTGTTTCTTCATCTGTCTTTGGAAATTTAGTTACCTTTATCGTCTTGAAGTTTGGTATATATGCGTTGTTCCTGCTTTTTTTTCACAGTAATATCCTTAATATGTAAATTGAAATATGTCTTCTGTTGTCTGGTTATGTTTACTTGATCTGTACTGCCATTTTTGACCATAATTGTCCTGAAAAGTATTGTATAAATTATTCTGAATGTAATAAAAAATGATCATTTTAATTGTACTGTGCAGTGACCCCACACTCCTTGTGCCCCTGCTTCTAGTCTTGTGACATTACGGAAATTGATGACATAAAATATAGATCTTCTCATTATCATGTTCAGTTCCCCCCCCCTCATGACTTTGCTGTTACAGTGTTCACCTTTGACCTCATCAGGTCATGAAAATTGATAATGCCTGTTTCACAGTTATTCACAGAAGATAAGATCAAGTTGTGCCCACAGTAGTTAAAGGATACATCATGTTGTACTTTAGCATCCTGTTGAACTGATTTTCATCCATGATATGTATGTAATGGCCATCTTGTAGTGCACTCAATTTCATATGTCGTTTCTTACTACATGTTTCGGCAACATAGTGCCATCTTCAGGTTCGTTATTTACGCTAAGCTATTACATTGTTTGCCATCTTGTGTCTTTCATAAAATTATTTAGAAAGTACATTATTCAACTATAATAAAATGTAATAGCTTAGCATAAATAACGAACCTGAAGATGGCACTATGTTGCCGAAACATGTAGTAAGAAACGACATATGAAATTGAGTGCACTACAAGACGGCCATTACATACGTATCATGGATGAAAAGAATACATCACCATACCTTCAGTTCCAAATCCAAACTGTGTGATGCAACTCAGACCAGTCACATATGTTGTACATTTATTGCTGCTTATGCAAGCACATTAATATGCGTACATGGTGACGGAAGTCTATAATAGAAAATATTTTGAACTTATGGTTCCCTTCCCTTCCCCTCTCTTGTCCAAAGTTCAGCTGATAAGAGTTTGAGTATAAAACTTCAAATGCAAGTAATATTACAGATATTTACTGACAGTGCAGTCATGAGGGTAGTGGTGAGTATTAACTGTAACCATGCAAATTTGATTCATAGTACTTATGTAACAGTCATTTCAATTGCTTGATGGACAGGTGCTTAAATTTTGGTGCAGGTTTTTAATTGTTGTTCCTTCTAAATTTTTATGAAAGTACAAACTTTGAATATTTGATTTTATTTGATGCAAGGGAATTTTAATGTAATTTTGAAGAAAATCGTTTGTGTATATGAAGGTAAATAAGGCAAAAGAGGAAGAACACTACCAGGCAATTTTTCTAAAATGTAATAAACACTTCATATCCTTTCACACTGTAAACTGTATTACATAATTATGTAAATTCTTTTTTCACCTTATTAGAATGTTAATGCGAATTATAGTGGATGTAAAATGGATCACATGGACAAGAGTTCATGCATCAGGATTATATTATTCTTCTGTTTAGCTTTGTAATTAATATAAAAGAATTTTGGACTAAGTATTATAATGTATAGCAAGAGGCTTGTGGACCCTTGGAGGTGATGGATCCTTCGCTCCTGCTGCGGCCAGAGCCCACATTTGCTGCAAAGCCTGTCAGTATGTTTAGGGATTATTCAGTGGACCCTGAAGATCCAATCAAGGAGAGAGTCCGTGTTACATATCACAAGATGCATACCTATCAGACTGTTGACTTTGTCAGAGGTAAGCATCAAGCATAATCGAGGTGAATGAGGAAAGTAGAAATGTTCTCAGTGCTCATACAGACATTGTGTTCTCTAAACTCAAATTCTAAGATAAGTAAAGTAAGTAAAGTAAAGTAAAGGTATTCCTGTAACAGGCCGTGGAGGTCCATAGGGTTGTGAGATGTTGAGGTTCCAACATTTTCTAGACAATCGGCTCATAGATGGCAGTAATGTTGTCAAGATAAGCTTATTTCAATTAAAGATCAAAATTCTTTCACTTAAATTTTGTAACCATGATTCAGATGAATATATAATGGTCAGGGGAGTGTCCTGTGCTGAGGGGAAATTGGGTTTTGTGTACTTTCGTCTCTTGGTGCTTATATATGTATGTTTATGTGTTTGTATATCAGTGTATCATTCCCAAATCACTTTTTAACCAAGTGACATATTTTCACAAAACTTATTTTAAGGGCTTTACGAAATTCTTTACCATATATAATATTGCAGTGTTTAGATGTTAAATAAGGAGTACTGAAATTTTGTTGTTAATGCTTTAAAATATGCATTTTGCATTAAAAAACAACACAAGTATGGTTCGAATATGTATAATATTTGTGTTTTGGTGTGATGACCATAATCAGACTACTAGTGCTAAGCACATGGTTGTTGATTATGAATGTTGCAACAACTTAATTTTATGTACTGAAGTATTCGGACATACTGGCACAATTTTATTATAAATGTTTCTGAAGATCGTGAGTAACAACACACACGAATATTATTTCAGACATTGTCCGTCATCTTTATTTAAAAAAACTCAAGTAGACGGATCATGTCCAAAATAAGAGCAGAGACTGAGACTAGTTCATTCTATCAGGCCCACCTGAGGAGGAACATATTCTTCCTACACTTGATGACAGTATGTGTATTTAATTTCTGAGTTTCTTCTAACCTCTCTGTGCAGCGAAACGTATGTAAATGCAACTTGGCATCAAAATTATTTCCAGAACTTCTTTTTTATTTCAGTTCTATAGACCAAAGTAATATATGAAATCCTTCTCAAGGGCTACCATCTTATCGTGGAGAGGAGTTCATTTGCCCCAATGACCCAGAGAGAGTGGGAGCATAAGCTCCTGGTAGGGTCATCCATGCCAGACATGTCAAAGAGTAAGATCTAGGTAAACTGCAGTCCCTAATCCTCCAGGTTGGGGGTTGGGCATGGGTCTAAAGACCACGCCCCCCAAAACAATTACTGTTACGAAACCATGGAAAAGGTCAAAGACTCATCCGTGCCAGTCAAGTCAAAGGGTAAGGGTCAGATGTAGTGAAGTCCCACATCCTCCAGGTCATGGGTTGACCTTGAGGCTAATGACCATACCCCAAAAAATTTACTGTTGTGAAACCATGGAGGAGGTCAAGACCCACACAGGGTTGTAGTGCCAGTAAAGAATAAGAAAAAAGGTAATGGAAAATAAGTGCTTAATAAATTGATCCACTTCATAATTTGCTAATGAATCACATCATTTAACTGAGACCCAATTTATTAACTGCATGTTATAAACATTTTCTAATATTGTAAATTCTTTCTGGAACTTGGTAGCAACATTTGGGTATTACTATAATAACGTCCTACTCCAATTTGTTTTGTATAGGTACATATATTCTTGTCCTCCAAATTAATTTCAATTTATATTATATATATTTATATGCTAATACCAGTTTTCTATGCAATTTCAAATTTTACTTCCTCATCTTCATTACTGTTATGAGATTTCCAAGCAGAACAACCTAAAATAGAATTGAAATCAAGAGAATTGAAAATCTGGTGTAGAACATCGTGAGTTTAAATATTACCTCTTTCTCTCTAATGTTACTTTTTCCTAATGGAATCATAAGGATGTTTAATTATAGAAACATTATTGATAGATTCCTCCATCAACAGGCAAAATGGATTACTGGCTCAGGTTTGACAAGTTTTGTTCAACGGTTATGGATGCCCTTGTGAAGATGAACGATCTTGTGGATGAGAGTGACCCAGATGTAGATATTCCGAACTTAGTACATGCTTTCCAGACAGCTGAACGTATTCGTGCAGATCATCCACAGGAGGACTGGTTTCATCTAACAGGACTCATACACGATCTAGGAAAGGTAAAATGGTCAACTGATACTGCTGATAAAAAATTTTGATTAAGACTGGATTTTGGAATTGGCTTGGCACTATTAAATGTCAAGTTCTTAACTTCCGTTTTGTACAATACTGTACATTGCATGTTTCAAGAACAGAAACAACTTTAAGAAATATAATGTTCGTAGAAAATCACTTTTTAAAGTTGATCAAAATGAAATTCACCAATAATGGGGAGATGGTGTGGGATTTCATTATAGCCAATCTTCTGAAGCACACGATCAGTATAAACCACAGAAGATTGAGAAAATACATATTTATTTCTCATTACCACTCTTTATATTACTGTTTCAAATTTGATCTCATTAACAATGAATGTCTTACCTAGGAGAGATTTCTTTGTGTAGGAATGTTACTCAGAGAACGGTTAATGAATTGCACTTTAAATTACAATTTTCCTACATACACATGGCAATGAATATAATGGTAGTAGTCTTTTGAGATGTGATGCAGTGTAATCTGGCAGATAGTTCCCAAATTGCAGAGCAGCCTCTAAGGTTCCTCCAGGATATTAGTAACCATTCTAATCACATCCCTGAAGACATGAGTCTTCATACATTTTCTTGTACATAGATTCACTTAATTAGTTGTGAGGACAAGTGATATTTTCATCCACAATAAAGATAAAATGTACATGTCTATTTCCTTTTAGCCCTGCCTGTGAAGATTGAAACTATATTGTGCTTTTTAACATGCACATGAACAGAACGTAAAATGCAGGGAGAGAAAAGTTATTCAAGTAACAGGTATAGGGGAAATAAGTAACAAATTGTAGTCTTATTCAGATGGTTAAGAATTTCCTGTTTTTACAGAACCTGAAGGTTGGTGACTTGCTTACATTATCCGTCTCTGGACTCTTTATGCTGAGGCAGCTCATTCTATTGCATATCTTTACAACTTGTTACTGTGAGGTTTATTTTAATATTATCCTTCAATCTAGATCCATGTTTTCCTATAAGAGGTAGTCAATTCCAGATTCTAAATGTGTAACCGCTCACTTCCTTTGTGCCCTTTTTGTTGTGCGCCACTCCACCACTGCTCACTTCTTTGGGTTCTTTACTTTAATCAGTAGAGCTGGGTTCCTATCCCAGGGTCTTATAAGGGTCTGGCTCGGACAGGGCAGGAAGAACACTTCACTACAATCACCCACCTTTCAACGGTTGCACTTAGTAGTCCTTTAATCCCTTCCAGCTTTCTGCATACAACTGAATTTATTAATACTATTGATTTGAACTGTACTTATACTATTTTATGGAAGGGCCGTAGTGGTAAATTTAGTGTCCGACTTTGCCGAAAGTAGTGTCAAGACTCTCCGAGGTGGAATGCCCTCTCTCTGAATTCTGAGGTCCACGAACCCCAGACTCCAAGAGAAATCCACTCCTCCCTTCTGCCATTGGTTAAGTTTTCAAACTAGGAGGTTCCCTAAATTTTGAATTCCCAATCCTGTTGCTCTGCTATGTGATTCTGGCAGATGCTGACCTGATGCTAAGGATGACAGCCCCTTGATGCATTACAGTCAGGGTGTGAGGCTCCGGCCGTCCCACTTCTAAGTTATCGCTGTCCCAAGCTGTCAGCTGTCCTTTTCTCAAAGCCTTTCCGACGTTGCTGAAACTGCCAGAATTCCAGGAAAGTACCAGATGTTACTTCCTGTTCACATAGCAAAACTTGAACTATGTCCCTTCCGCGTATAAGAGCTGGCTATCTGCCGGATCTCTTTGTTTGTAATATTGTTAATCTTAACTTAATACAAAATTTAATTTTTACACAACACTCCTCCAGTCAGAATGGACGGTTACAAATGGGAGCATTTCTTTTATGGATTGTGTAGGTCTTTTGGGTTATGGTACTGTGTCATAGTGTGGTAGATGGATTCCAATATTTTGGACGAACATAACTGCATCCCTCATCAGGGTAGGGGCTGAAGTTGGAACACTATGTTCCTTTGTAACATTAGTACCCATCTTCCAAATTACAACAATCTTATAACCCAAAAGATCACAATATGACTTTCCAAATTCATGAAAGCCTAAAATCTTTTGCAGTACTTCCTGTACAGAATTATTCAAAATAACTATCATCTTATGCACTGTTTCTCCTGCAACAAGACAGAGACAGATACATAAATGCAGGCTATAATATAAATTTCAAAAGTGTTGAATTTTCATATTCTGCCATGTGTTAATTTTTGGAAGTTCTCTTGACGCCAGTCTTTGAAGCACAAAGCAGCTTGTTTTCTGTCACTATTGAATTCAAAGATATACCTAGCATTAATGGCACAAATCATCATGTGTTCCATCTGCAAAATTATATACTGGTTTTGAATGTAGTTCAGTAGAGGTCTACGCTAACAGTTACTGGCCACCTTTCATGACTTTTATATCAGTCCCCTATAATCTCCACTGCATATGATATTGAAACGCAACATTATGAAATTTCTCAACCTTCGTTTAAAATATAATTCCGTGCAACAAGAGTCTTGAGAAGCTAATAGTTGTTCAGTTAAGGAACCTCTCTGTTTTTATTGTGTTTACAAAACTCACCTTTACTCTATCTTCAGCCAGAATGGAGGCCACTTTTTTTATTGCCTAGGGTGGGGTAAGACAGAGTTGGTATGCAGGCCACTAGTAGGCGCGTTGTACCAGCCCTGGATGACAGATGAGTATGGAACAGTCAGCAGAATAAGAATTGGCTGGGGAAACTGAAATACATGGATAAAACCTGTCCCACTGCCCCTTTGTCCACCACAAATCCCACATAAGATAGTGTGGGCTCAAACCTGGGCCAAAACAGTAGAAGGATCGAGTCCATACTGTCACATCTATGCATTTCTTGTGTTACATGTTCTGTCCATCTCATCCTCCTTTATTTGATGGCCATAAGAATAAGGATACAAACATACTCTAAACGTCACTAAGCAATTTTTATTTATGTGTTACTTCCTCTCTGTTGAATCCAAGTATGCAAATTACTGTGCTTCATTCAAAATACTAGAATACTGTAGGACTGAACTTAGGAACTGATGCACAGGAGGTCAATGGCAGTCATGGTGCAAAGGTTGAAATATGCTCTTCAGCACCCTGTTGTCTAACACTTCCAGTGTGTGTTTATCTCTTATGGTATTTCATGTGTTTATGTTTAATAAAGTACATAATCAAAATCTGCTCCACTGTTGATTAGTATTTGTGCTGTGAGCTTTATCATCAATTAATTTGTATCTGCACAGTTTCTGTACAACAGTTGATGTGCAGCTGTTTTGATGACAGCACTGACTTCATTTTCTGGCAGATCATGGCCTTCTATGGTGAACCACAGTGGGCGGTTGTAGGAGATACATTTCCTGTAGGCTGTGCTTGGGGGAATTCTATAGTGTACAGACAAACCAGCTTCAAGAACAACCCTGATGGGAACAACTCACTGTACAAGTCAGTCAGTTTGTATTTTAGTTTTGTTTTCATCCCTTAACTCATACATAAATTGATTACCTGGCTGCCTCTCACTGCATGTATCACTATTGTTATTTTCTTATTAATATAAAAAATTGTGATCTTATTTATTTATTTGTTTATTTATCCTTCATCATAAATGGAACACTAATGGTTTGAATATGCTTTTGCTTTTGGCACATAGCTTTCTTGATATAAAGGTTTATAAGATTCTAAAATGTGATACTTCAGTTTCTTATTTACATGTTTCCTAAACTTTACGAAATATTTTATTGTGAGGTTTGTCTATTGACTATGACATAAACCGCATGAACAAATTTAAACTGTGTTCCATGTCAGAAATTTTCAAGTACATGTCTGAATGTGTTAATAGTGAAGATGCATAATACAAGTCAATTCACAGCCATCTTTAACTCCTCACTTTGGTGCTTGAATTTAATTGTAAGTCTTTATTTCAGCACCAAGTTTGGTATATACAAACCTAACTGTGGCCTGGAGGATGAAGTAATGTCATGGGGTCATGATGAGTACATGTACCAAGTGCTCAAACACAATAAGACCACACTTCCTGAAGAAGCACTGTATATGATCAGGTAAGCATCAGTCTCTGGTTGTAACATGACCCTTAATTTCTGTTAATTTTGAGAATTTAGAGGTTAAAAGCGCCACTTCATGTTCTCTAGCTTGAATAATTTATAAGTTTTGTCTGAATTTGAATATCTGTTATAAATTTCTGTTTCTTCCTTCTGGTACAGTGACAGTTTTTTGCATAACTTAACAATAACATAATCTGTTGGAAATGCAACAGTATGTTTCATATGCATTCAAGAGATTTAGTTTGAATCACAGCTGACAACAGTCCTCCCTAACATGTTCCTCATCTTTCCAGGATGTATCAGGATAGTACTGTAAAATGCAGACAATGACCACTTCATTGTACATCCCTCTCATTTTGGAATTCAGTACATAACTTCAGCAGTTGATAGAGAGTCATAAATTAACTAAATTTCTCCATTTTGATGCCTTATGTTTATAAATATTGTTTTGTCTCTGCTTTCTTGGCCTGTTTGCTTTCGTACTAAAGGAAAGCACTTTGTTAACTTGAGTTATACCACTGGCATTTTTAAAATCTTCAAACAGCTGATGTGCTGATTCATTATACTTGTATATGTATATATACAAAAGGAAAGCACTTTGTTAACTTGAGTTATACCACTGGCATTTTTAAAATCTTCAAACAGCTGATGTGCTGATTCATTATACTTGTATATGTATGTATACAAAACAACAAGCATAAATTATTGTTTGATCTTTAACTTTTTAGATAGGACACAGGAAGATAAAAGATTCTGAACTGCCCTGTAGCAAGCTCTTTTCAAATTTAATCTCTTCTTTATTTAATAATTTGTATTGTGACATGGAGGACAACCCCTCCCTACCCAGCAGTGACATGGCAACTCTGGCCACAGTGACGTGGCGGATGAATCAGCGCTCCGTCCCCCACCTCCGCGGTGACGTAACACGCAACGCCGCAATTGCTACGTACCTGTAAACAACTTCCAACAGCGTTGCGACGTAACAGGCAAACACTGCCACTATACAAGAGAGCTGCACTTCCTGCGAGGCGAGTTGAAATGTGGCCATCGCTGAGTTCAGTTGTTGTTGTCAGTCTAAAGCGTATCAGCCGCCGAAGTGAGTTCTCCAGTCAGCGGCCTACAGTTGAGTTGAAATAGAGCAGCAGTCGCGGTAAGAAGAACCGAATGCATGGTTACAAGATTTTATGTGACAGTGTGCGATAACTAAGAAGTCAGCGAGTGGAAGACTTATTGTGTGCTTTCAAGACTTTGTGTGTGCTGTAGTACAGTTATATTGGGAGTGTGTGATACAGTTACACTTGTATAGCTCCCGTATCATAATTAGTACGTGTAGACTACTGAAGATAGAGTGAATTGATTCGTGAATAGGGTTATAAATTGTGAAACCCCGCAACATTGTTATAATTAATTGTAGCCGTTACTTGTAGGTTGTTGAATAAACCAATTAACAATCTCTACGGCGTCTTCAGTAACGAAACACGTTACATTGGTGTCAGAATTGGTTTACAAGCTTAAACACGCCTCGATCCAGGAAGAAGTATTGCATACAAAAAAAAAATGGAGGAGCAAGACTTTCAACTTATACTTGAAATGCTGGAAGAATTGGAGGCCAATAGGAGGAAAGACCATAAGGATTTCATGGCAAGATGGGAGTTTGGTGTTTTCATTTCCAAGTACTTGACCTTTGCCATATTTTCAAAGAATTAGATTTAGTAGGTGGTGCTGAAGATTACTGTCTTCTGGTGCATGACCATAGTAGACTACACAGCGTCACATCCCAGAAGACAGTAACCTGCGATCTAGTAGATGCCATGTGTTATAATTTTGTCCTCCTTCTGATGATGAGACATTAATATATGCTTAGTTTTCTGTGCCTTTATGCACACAGACAAAGTTCCTTATTAGCTTTTGTAGAGTCTTGTATTAATGCATCTGCTGAACCAAATATTTATGTTATTCATAAACGTTGTATGCATTAATTTTAAATGTACTGTGCAGATTCCACTCATTTTACCCGTGGCATGCTGGTGGTGACTACACACATCTGTGTAATGAGAAAGATCATAAAATGCTGCATTGGGTTCATGAATTTAAGTAAGTGATACTACAAAGCATTTGGTTTCATCACTTGATTTACTGTCATATACATCCGTTGTCTGTTGTGAGTGCAACATGTGAGTGGAATTCACATTTAAATTTCACCTTATCTCTTATCTCTGCTGGGAATGAACCCTGATTTCTTTGTTGTCCAGCCTGCAGCAGTTTCAACTGCGATGCTTGTATTTTGTGTGACAGTGGGTCTCTCACAAATATGCATCATCTGTTAAGGCTATTTTTGTGTACAATTAACAACATACTGACTGTATGAAACCTATATTTACGTAGGTCATACCGAAAGTCATGAGCAACTTTTTTTTTTTGCATGCTACCTGGGAACAGCAGATGAAAGAGAGTACAGTGGTAGGTGGAACCAGCTGTTGTGTTAACCTTGAGTGTCTTGTGACATCAATGGCTTGCATCATGTGACCAGTATCACTCCTAACAAAATAGCTGACAACGTTTCGCCAGCATGCTGTCATCAAATTTCTTGTGAAAGAGGAAATCCCTGCTGCAGATATTCACCAGAGACTTCAGTGTGCTTATGTAAGTGTGTGCATGGGTGCAAGCAGTATTCGAAGGTGGGTGAAACATTTTAAAAATGGGAACACCAGCATCGAAAATGAACCTCAGAGTGGTCGTCCTCGAACAGCCTCAACTGAACGCGACAAGGAAAGAGTGCATGAGATCTTTCAAGATGACAGGTGTGTGACTGTGGACACAATAGCCCGAAAACTTGGAATAGGGCACAGTGCAATACAGGAGATGGTTGAAAGCTTGAGCTATAGGAAAGTTTGTGCTCGTTGGGTCCCGCAGTTATTCTGGCCGAATTCCTGGAACCTGGGCAAACCATCAGTGCTACTCGTTATGTCCAGATGCCGCAAAAGGTCCATCGTGCATTGCGTGATAAACGTCCAGGACAAAACATCATCATCCTGCATGACAACACTCACCCCCACGCCGCTCGCCTCACATTGGAAACAATTGCAAAAATGGGGTGGGAAGTTCTTCCACACCCCTCCTATAGCCCTGATCTGGCACCCTCCGACTACCATCTTTTCGGATTTGTGAAGGATAAGCTGCATGGACAACGTTTTGAGACAAGGGAGGCAATTCAGAAAACAGTGCATCAGTCTCTTCAGATGGCTGGAACAGAATTTTACAGAAGGGGAATTTTCAAACTCCCAGAACGCTGGGAGAAATGTGTACAAAGAAGTGGCGATTATGTGGAAAGATAAAGAAAGGTCTGTAGATTGAGGTGGTATATTAGGTTTGTCAATAATAAAGCATGTTACTTTACAAAAAATTGTTGCTCATGACTTTCAGTATGACCCTCGTACTTTCATTTTATAGTGCAACTGGGGCACGCGGTAGTGTAGTTGGTTGAGATACTATGCTACAAGCTGGAAGGTCGCTTGTTTGAGTCCTGATAAGATCGCTGAATTTTTTCAGTTTACCTAATCCTTCCAGCCGCACTATGGCCCTGGGGTTGACTCGTCTATAACAGAAATGAGTACCAGGAATCTTCCTGGGGAGTAAAGGGCTGCCAGTGTGTAAGGCTGACAACCTTACCGCCATCTGTGAGCAGAGTGTCTAGAAGATGTGGGAGCCTCAGCGTCTCACAACTCTATGGCCTTCACAGCCTGTTAGAAGGATAGCTTTTCCTTTTACCTTTTTTACATAGTAATTCCTTTCTTAAATAAGAAAGTAAGCTCATGAGATACATTTGAACGTTTGAAACATTTGACTGATTTTGTGAAATTTTGTATCCAGTTTGAAGCCACCCCAGTCTGATATGGTTTAATGTTTTTCTTTCATAATAATTTTCATCTTGTCAGAGACCTGTTTTGTAACCTGATAGCGTAGTTTAGTTCATTTGTTAATGAAGTGATACTGCCTCTATATATGATCACTTATCCCTTATGCTGAGACACATTTGCATTTAAGTGTAGCACAATCAGTTGTCCAAGTTCATGGGAATGTAGAGGAAGTCCAAATAATTGAATATACATTATAATTTTCAGCTGACATAAATGACATACCATGAACTAATCCTTGTAGTGTCAGAATCATAATTTTAACACCAGGGATTGTTATTGGGCGGGGGGGGGGAATCTGTTCTTTACCTCACCCCTAATATTCTGCATTTCCTGACAACAGGAAGGCCTGGTAAAATAAAACATAATGGGAATTCACAACTCCCTGTATACTATATGTAAGATAAACACCGTCTTAAGTGTAACAATTTAATTTAGTTGTTTCTTCTTTCCCTTACTCCACACTACATGTTTCGGCCCTAAATGGCCATCATCAGGTGTGTATTCTTACATAGCTGTTACACTGCTTGTTAAAATTTAAAATCACCAGTCTTTGTAATTGTATAAAATGTTTGTTAACCTACACACGTTAATTTTGATTTCTAATTAGCACTTTTTTAAAACTTTAATTCAAGTTAAAATATCTATAAAATTTCTATAAAATTTCTGTTCTTTTCCTTTTTCAAATTTTAAAATTAAAATTTTCCTCAGGGTACATGCCCTATGTCTAAGTGCTGCAGCGGCCACTTCTTGTTTATCNCCTGTATACTGTTTTAAAAATTCAACAAATGATAAAGACAAATGTACTTTTTTAACTGGGAGCATGCTAAATTATTCACTGAAGTTTATCAACTGATTTATTTTGTCCTACTGAATATTTTATCTACATAGGAGACAAATGCTTGCCAGAGGAGTATTGCAGAGTGTTACACTTATGAAAGTTTTAAACATATTAAAGTAATATTATTTTCCTGCATTCTTTTGCAGCAAATATGATCTGTACACAAAGAGTGCAGATGTGCCAGATGTTGAGTCGCTAATGCCATATTATCAGTCTCTTATTGACAAGTATATTCCAGGAGAAATTGAATGGTAGAAAATGAGTCAGCATGATAGTGTGAAGTACACACTATCGACATAAATAATTGATGTATAAACAAGTACACATCATGCCTCATGATGATTTTTGGGGAGGGATTATAGGCACATAGTTTGATTATTTCAGTATTTATAAAAATAATATGTTTGTCTGAGAAAGATGTGTTTCTTGCAGTGTATTTGAAATGTTAGAGCAAAGGCTTGAAAGTGTATTGGCATCTGTTCAAGCCAAAGATATATCAGTGTGTCCAAATTACTGGTGTTGATTTGAAATGTGAATTTCCTCACTTTTGAACTTTTTAATTTTCTACCATCTGTAATACTGGGACACATGGTAGCGTAGTTGGTTGAGGCACCATGCTACAAGCTGGAAGGTTGCGGGTTCAAGTCCCGATGAGGTCATTGGATTTTTTTCAATTGACCTAATCC
Organism: Cryptotermes secundus; assembly: GCF_002891405.2. Lineage (NCBI taxonomy): Eukaryota > Metazoa > Arthropoda > Insecta > Blattodea > Kalotermitidae > Cryptotermes > Cryptotermes secundus. The sequence continues at coordinate 2,066,098 of NW_019734350.1, forward strand.
TTCCAGCTGCACTATGGCCCTGGGGTTGACTCAGCCTCTAACAGAAATGAGTACCAGGAATAAAGTAAATAATTTTTCTGGGGAGTAAAGCGCGGTTGGCGCATAAGGCTGACAACCTTACTGCCATCTTTGAGCCGATTGTTTAGATAATGTGGGACCCTCAACGTCTCACAACCCTATGGGCCTTCACGGCCTGTTACAGGGATAGCTTTACTTTTTTACTTTACCCTCAGTAATACTAACATCATGGCGATGTGTTCATCAGAGTTTGGAACATCACTAGCACCATTTAAAACATAATTCTGAAAGTTTGAATGTTAGTAAACTTTTAACAATGTGCAGCTACTCTTAAGGTAATATTTTGGGTGATGTACTGTAAAACAGCAACCTTGTGACCATACAGATCAAATGAATCATTGGAGCTAGATCTTTGAACTTTTTAATGGAAACAGATCATAACCTACCTACCTACCTACCACTCAGCACTACAGCCCTGGGTGAGCCTGGGCCTCCTCTACAACCAGTCTCCACTGCTGCCTATTAACAGATCATAAACATGTGTACAAATTCTGTGTAAAACATTTCCTATATGTTAACATGGTGATGGCGTGGATCTTGAAGGTTATGTGTGACAGAATTAATGTAGTCTGATAGTACATTTGGAGATTTCTTCACAGATGTGTACCATTAAATTGCATTAGTCTTACTACTACTTACTACTACTTCTTCCCTGAATTTCTTATTATGTAATAAATGTATTTTTTATTTTAGAGATTGTATGGTATTGTATTTTATTTCATCCGTTTTGCTACATAGTAACACTTGGACAAGTCATTCGGTAATACAAGTTAACAAAATAAATCTACAAAGTTACAAGCATACTACCAACATTTGTTACAATCACAAGCAATATATAAATACAACATTCCAACAAATATACAAACTACTATATACAGCTCATGAATGGCTATAACATCCAAACATAAGTACTTGCACCATCCACTTTTTTATTAAAATTAACAAATTCATTTATCGTGTAAAAAGAATGTTTCAGTAAGAATGATTTTAAGTCTTTTTTAAAATCTGAAAAACCCACCAAGTTTTTTATTTTGTTTGGCACCTTACTATGCAATTCTATCCCCATATTTACCACACTTTTTTTTTTAAATAATGTAGTTCTACAGAATTGAACATGAAAATCCTTGTTTATTCTTGTATTATAACTATGAATATTTATATTTTGGATCAAATCTGCTTTATGCTTTTTTATGTAACATAACACCTCTAAGACATACAAAGATCTGGCCGTGAGGATGCAAGTGGATGCATGCATGTGTATAATAGCAACGAACTAAACTAACTATTTAACTTCATGGAGCTGAGTTCCTCTTGAGAAGCTTCCAGTTTTGCAGCTATTCTGTAACCGTTCCACTGCTACGCAATTTTTTTTTATGTAATCAACTTTATAAATTTGAAAGCGTAATGGTTCAAAATGAAATGCATTGAACAAGGGTAGTGAAACATGGTCAATTCTTGTATGTAAGAGAAAGCGATTTCTCAAGCTTGCAACAAGAGACAGGAAGACACCCTTCAAAGGTTTATTAGTGAGAGCTGCGTTAAAGAATAGAGTAAAGAAATCCTTTGTAAATTCATACTTGGCAGTTTGTACATGCCATAACTTAAAAAGAGTGAAGTTTTTAGGGCCCAAGCGACGCGTAAGCATTTGTCACTTTCTGACAGAAATACGTTGGAGTCAAAAATCCTTAAACGCTTGTAAGCTTTAAGCGGAGTGGAGGAATATCTAATTAAGATACTCCTATTTTTCAAAATTAGCCAATCACTAAAATTTAAGGGTGTGACAGAGCAGTGACGCTGGTGAAAGCAGGAATTGAAGGTTTGAGGAAGCGTCATGTTTTAGCATCAGTCTGCAAACGGGAGTAGGAGGAATCAGACGTAAAGTCTGCAAACGGGAGGTGAATGAAACAGACGTAAATTCTGCAAACGGGAGGTGAAGGAAACAGATGTAAATTCGGAAACTGGGAGTCGTTAGAATTAGCAGCAAAAAGTTATACACCGGGCTCAGAAACAGTTAAACACAAAGGTTACTGACATTGAAACTGTATTAAAAGTGATTAACAAGTGTTCAATATAATTCGTCCAAAATTGAGATGTGCTTGTGATTTGTGGTGTTAATTTATTCCTTTCGGAGTTGTGGCCCGTTCAAGGCTCTGAGATAAGAGGTACTCAGCTCTACCAAAACAACAAAACCCCCTCCTTTTAAATTAACCCTGAGATATTTAGCAACAAGAAAGAAGAACCTACTAGAAGTGGCGATCCAGCGTGTGAGTGAGAAAGAAGGAAGAAGTTAGCAAGGAGGTGGAGAAAAGGGCGGTAAGAGAGAGGTGGCGCCAAAGTGTGAGCAGCAAGTGAGTTAGCAACAAGGAGGAGAAAAGGGCGGTAAGAATTCAAGAATTTACCAGCATTTTATGGAATGTTAAGGTTCATTAACATGTTCACAACAGCCCTTCACATCAACAGCTCCAGCTATAGATGTGACTATAATTTACTGTTCATCAGAATGGGGCAGCTCATATGTGTGACCTTCTTACTTTGGAATGAAAACGGGGAAAATTTCGCCATGGCAGTATTTATTGAAGGAGAACAGTGTGTGCTACTCACTCTGTGTCGAGTATTACAGGTGCAGGAGTTGGGACTATGTTTTATCTACAGTGGTAAAGTAAACTTGGGAACCCTTGAGTGGATGAAGTCAAAAAGATACACTTGTAATATCAATTACAAGAAATTTAATTTCTTGCATTTGTACATACAAACAAAGATATGCTGTATCTCAAATTTGTCAGACATGGTGTTAACTCACCTGTGTTCCGTTGCAGTGGTGGAGATGTCGACCAACACACATTATCATAAAAACAGAAGGACGTGGAAAAAGGAAATAATTGTTCATCTGATGTCATGCCCATCCTCATAAAAATGTAAGATTTTAGTACGTGAGGGTTTGCCTGCCACGGTATACAGTATGGACACAGTGTCCAGTCTGATGCTCACACATTGAAGATGACAAAGAAACATTATGTGCCTAAGTATTTGTCAGCCTGCACCAGAAGTGAGAAACCTGCATTCATTTTCAACACCTTCAGCATTAGAATAGTTAGTGAATTATTTAAAATTACATGCAGCAACATACATCCCTCTTAAAGAACAGAGTGCTTTTGCCTGCTAGCAGCAGTTACTGTACCTATAACCTCTGTGATCTGCAGTCTGCAAGTGAACTATACCGACTGAGTGACCGCCGCTTGTCCCCGAAGTTAGTGCCAACTTTTGCGGATAGAGGGTGTCACATGGTCAGCATGATGGCTCCCCATGGCCGTAAACCTCGGTTTTCTAGACTGGAGCCACTATTTCCTTGAAATAGCTCCTCAGTTATCCTCACAAGGCTGAGTGGACCCCGGTCCAGACCCACTACTTCTCACAAAATCTGATAGCGCCAGGAATCGAACGTGGGACCTATGGATTTGTAGCCACGAACTCTGACCACTCCACTAGACCACAGAGGCAATCTACTGTACCGATATAATTTTTTAAATATTTTGTAGAGAGGCTGTGAAACAGTGTTTTGATTGGATGATTAGCTGTATGAATAAGGAATGAATTTCCATTTTAATGGCAGTCTCATCATCCATCATCAGGGATTAATTGTATGAGTGATGCAGCAATGTGGCCAGTGTATACATACAGTTGCTCTTGGAATCTGGTGTCCTCATTGCAAAGGAACTAGTGGAGAGAACAGTGAGTGAAGTCAGGCATTGACTTATATCCAGGGCAGCAGTTGTTATTTCCTAACATGGAAAGACTCAGATGTTAGCAAAAGTTACTAGTGGCTGTGTGTTTAAGGCGCTTCNGGCTGTTTTTGTCATTAATGTGTAATATACTGTTTTATAGGATTTGGTTTGTTTTCAGATTCCTCTTAAGTTGAATCTTGTCCTCATAATAATTTCCAATTTTGTTCTGTTTACTTCCCCCTCAGGCTTTGCTTACCATTTCACCATCTCTTCATATTTGTGTGCACTTTGGGATTGCAGCATTTAAATTTGTAATGGGCTGTCAGCTGTAGCAGCATAGCAATGTCAAGCAATGTGTTGAGTGAATATACTGAGATTATACTTCGAGGAGACTTCGTCTGAGGCCACAGGCATCAGAATAGAATTATCTATTTTGGTTGTGATCAAGAGTCAATTTTAATGTAGTGGATTTGCAATAGAAATTGGATATTCAGATTGGGCCATGGTGTATGAACATAAAACATTTGTGAAGTGTGTTTTTGCACTGTTCAGTACATTTCATGAGAAGTATGCAAGTCCAAACGTACTCAAAAGTGAAATTGTGTGATAAGGAGCCCTCCCACAATTCTTTATCTCACAATTATGGTCTGTAGTGGTAATCCATGAACGTAATCATCTTGCTGCAGTGGGAACTGGCCAAGGTGAGAAGGCAAAAGGATGACTAATGAGATGTGATAGATTTATGTACAATAATGTAAAAAAAATAATTGAATGTGGGAAGTAGTGTTGGAATTTGGAAGAGGATAGACCGGCTGATTATGAGATTGTCGTGTGATCTGCAAACTTTGAATTGTAAATTGCATTCCCAAATAAATATGGGGGAAGGGAAATTGCAAATTAAATGCCAGTGATATTGTCTGTGGATGCACTTTGCCATAGGGAATATTAATTTTGTATGTAGGGAGGTAGTGTTTGGGAACTGTTGCATATCTATGTGATGTAGGCTGAGCAAGGAAGGCTTATAAGTAACATCTCAAATAGGTTCTGAACATGTAATTAATCTAAGGACTAGTGTGTGTTGTGGATTATTAGAATATCTTTAGGGGATAAAATTCGTGAATTTTGGCTTAGGTGTATTGAGGACAGTAGCAAAGAACCAAGGGCATGTCAGTCACAGGAGAA
>NW_019734351.1:0-13486 GCF_002891405.2 Cryptotermes secundus
AAATTTTTCATGGATAAGTGCATTTTTCTGTTTAATAATTAAATAAACCGTCGGTTTGGCAGTAGGAAAAGATTTAAATACTATCCGTTGCGGAAGGGTTAATAGGACTCTCTGCAAACTACATGTCATTACAAACAATAAGACCAACTTAAGAACCCCAAAATTTCTATGTTTATCATGTATTGTGCTCATTGCGGCTGCATGAATTCAGACAAGCAATATGCCATTAACTAATCCAATGGAATAAGTCTTTTCTGTGAGGCTAATAATGGTTCAGCTAATAAGAAAATTTCCCACCTTCTACAGATTCTGAAAGTTTATTACTGAGCCCACAGAAGCATACCACTGACCCCTATCCTGAACAAGATAAATCCAGTAAACACCATCTATACCACCTGAATCATTCGATCAACAGCCAAAGGTGCTTCCTGATGACATCTACGCACTCCAAAGCTGCCTCTCATCTCTTCTTCCCCTCCTTCTCCAACAGACACATGTGGAAAAATGCTACGCAAACATCCAAGAACTCCCAGTACTGTAGAGACAGACTGCCCCTCTCGTATTGGAATAACACAGTCTGTGACAGAAAGACAACCTTTTCAGTGATCATTATTAAGTGTCTACATCTTCCATCTGTTACAATTACTATTATTATTGCTGGCACTCAAATGTCGCAACATTCCCTTTATACAAGCTTCCATATTAATCACAGCCATCTTAAATTTAAATCTTGTCACAGTTCCTTTCCATCTTCTATTGCTATAGTATGCCTACATTCTTAAATGTCTACAGGCATCAAGTTATATTTATTTCCTACAATGTCATTATATGTTTTATCATGTATCGATGATTCATACACTATATACTAATTTCACACACTTCTTACACATTGAGCGCAGCACAGGCAAATATGATACCACATGTAAGTACCTGGTGCGTAACTAATGCAGAACATATGAATCACCTGAAGATTGCATCAATGCTGCTAAAACAGGCAGTGACTGCCATAAAATGAATATACGTGATTCACTTGAAGGTGGCACAAAATTAATAGTTATAAATCATACAATAATTTACCAATAAAGAATAAACTTAGTAACACTGTACTTTGCAATACTGATTTGGTGACTGCCTGCCTGATTCATGTCAATTACAAATCAAACTGCTGCTATCACTCCTGCCATGCTGGCTGCAACATCTGTGAACACGGAGTGTCATGTTGACCTTTGTTTTACAGTGCAAGGATCCAATTTCAACATCTTCTGTAATGCAATTATCTACACATCAATCAAGGTCATGTATTTACCAAGTTAAATTTTCATCAATAAATTATGGAGGGATTTATAATTATTCATTCAATGAATCCTTCAGGTGAATCATTCTGCAGAATTCAGTGATTGTGAACAGTTAAAACTTAACTCTCTGATGTGTTTCATTGACTGCACTGAATCCATAATGTCCAAATAACAATGAACAGAGTGGCAAAAATGAAAATATTCCCAGCTTCAGCAATTTAATCAGTAATGTTTTACAACGTGGAGCAGCATACCTGAATCTTTAATTAGCTGAATATTATGTTGTTGCTGAAGATTATATTTACAAACTTTGCATAAAAAATATTTTTTAACAAGTAGTAGTTGTTTTGAAAACTTATTTGAAACTGGCTTATATCAAACTCATTGCGCAATTCAGAAACATATGAGTCGGATTTCTTCCCATAATTCAAGCATCACAATTAACCACTCTAATCCTAAGTCATGTGTGATTCAGGCCGCACACTACACATTTAGAATGCTTTTCATCCTGTCCTCTCCATTAACTTTCATATAAGGAAAAACAAAAAGAAAAAAAAAGTAAATCTCGTTACATAGCCACGGCACGGATCACATACAAAACACTCTCCTCTGTTGTCAGGATTATTGTATAACCTAGAACACAGTTCCCATTGTTGCATGTTCATGGGAATGTGCTTACTGAGGCACTGTCTACCAATGCTGTGATCAAATCCATTACAATACAACCTTCAACTGACCAAGTATAGTGTTGAGAATATAGGAGATGAAGACATGTGGGTTCCTACAATTCAGACACACAGTTAAAATACTTGCTGCAGCAGTTCTTCGGACCACTGCAGAACTTGAAGACAGATTTTGCAGGAAGGCTTTCAGAAGACCCTGAAACAAGGAATGTAACATGTTTCTTCAGGTATAATTACTACAGGCTATAGGTGATAGTCTCATTTCTCATAGGATACATGAGCAGGTTACTATATCCAGACTCTTTGAATTTCTTAATTATCTTATTTCATCAGAAGATGGTCTTAATTACTGGATGTGTAAGAACTTAGGTGGACACAGGTCTGTCAGCTTTTAGGTACCACCTCAAAATATGCCTGGAAAGAACAAAGGACAACCATGGCAAAACTCAGCTAATAACCAGGCTGAATTCAAATCATGTATCTCCCAAATACAAGTCTGGAATATTACTGTTATAAATCTGCTTGGTCTATGGCTGTGGTGATGCTAAGATGACTCAATGTCAACAAAATTAATCAAGATTATTACTGAAAATTCAGCAGACAAATCCAGACAAAAATGATCTCAAATACTGCACTTTTGCATACACATTTCCTTAACAAATATAATTTGAAAGCAGAGTGGCTGCAACCTATGAAACTGTTATAATATTACTATAAAATGGTCTGTTGAAACCAATAAAAAAAAAAGCTTTCTCTGTAACAGGCCATGAAGGCCCATAGGGTTGTCAGACATTGAGGCTCCCACATTTTCTCTAGGCAATCAGCTCACAGATGGGGGTAAGGTTGTCAGCCTTATGCGCTGGCTGCCCTTTATCCCCCCCCCCAAGAAAGATTCCTGGTAATCATTTCTGTTAGAGGCTGAGTTGACCACAGGGCAATAATGCAGCTGGAAGGATTATGTAAAGATGAAGAAATCCACCTTATCGAGACTCAAATCCATGACCTTCCAGCTTGTAGCATAGTGCCTCAACCAACTACATTACAGTGTGCCCCCGCTAGAACCAATGGTAAACAGGAAATATTAATATCAGAATCCTATTTCTCACAGGCTATTCGATTTCATAGCAAGCTATACCTTATTTGAAATATTATTCAGAATGGAATTATTTAAATAAAACAGCATGGTTTTGAGATCTGTTATAATAAAGGAAAGTGGGACACATACATTTAGGCTATGACATTACTGCTATTCAAAAACAACTTATGGACATTATATGGTGAAACCTTGATTTTACACTTTTTAAGGGACTGCCTAAAATAAATGCAAAATTGAGGACAGTGTAAAATTAGTGAAATATGAATGTTATTACATAAAGAAAACTGTGGTCTTCTTTATGTCTAGTAACTCCCACACATACTGACATTTTATGCATAAATAGTATGCTAAGTGAGTTAAGATTGTTTAATTATATATCTGGAAGCTCTTTTATGCAAATGAAATACATTTAGAAGAATAAAAAGGTCTTTTAATATAGTCCAAAAATACTACCAAATATATGCACATGCAAATCATACCTACCTTCATATCAATGTCAGAAGTGAAATTTCCAAGTGCCTTAAATATTTTTGGCATGGCAGCAGCTAATGTCTCCAAAACAGGTTCTTCAGTACGTTGAGCAATGTGAATAATACATGGTATGAGATTCACCACATATGGCTTGCCTTTCTGTGGTCTGCAACAACAGACTGCCTATTCATAAACCGTACACTTTGGCTTCGAACCTAACACATAACATAGGAAACTGAAGAACTATCATGTGCTGCACACCACACAAGTGTCGACAGCTTTTCTAATACATATGTTTGACTCACTGACTGAAAATCTGTAACAAGTGAAATTCAAGCAAGAAGGTATATACCAATGGGGTAAACATATGTTCCACGTCTTCCTTGCCACCTTCCGCATCTATTTGGCCTTGACAGTCACTTATTACATCTATCATACTAAAGATATCACATGGCACAGACATAATACTCCCTTGTGCTTAATAAATATTCACCTTATCACAATCGTTCCCCATAAAACTTAATCCTAATGAGATCTAAATTTTATGTCATGTATCAGTTTTCTTGAAAATACATTTTTTAAAATTGATGAAGTTTGACCTGAGCTTCATTTAGAGTAGTCAGCAATTTAATTTACTTAGCAAATCTTAAACTGCAAAGCCATACTATCAAAAGTTATTGGTGTGTGCACGCGTGCACACACACGTGCGCTCACGCACATTTGTGCGTTACTGGCTATAATGGCACGTCAGTGGCTATGGCTATGTGTACCTGCATAAAAGTCATGTTACACACTTTTACTGAATCCAGTATTTAAAAGAATAAAGTTACACCCTTGTCAAAGTTCATAATGTTCTGCCTAAGGTGTGTAAATGTTTGGTTAAAAACTGACTGTAAAGGAGGCTGTGTCATGACCAGCCAGGTCTTAAAAAACTGGTATAAAAATCACTTGAACAGGACAATAAAAGACACTCAATTCAGTAAACTTGTCTAAACCTTAAGCCCAAGAGAATGTGGTTTGGAGATGGGGGGGGGGAAGACAATAAAAAGACATTACAATACAGGTTGTATATGGGTCAATGAGTATTTAAATAATAATAAGGATAAAATGACTCCAAAAGAGGACTAAAATAGTTAGTTAAGACTTATACGTGGTAATGTAGGCGTTAATTTGCCTAATATGTGAGAACAATAGTAACTGATCTCAAAATAGATAGCACATTTATACATCTCAAATGAACAGGTTTCGGTATCAAAATAATGTGTCTGACTATTAATAATTTGTGCTCCAGTTCAAATCCTGTCCATGTGACGAGACAGATGTCTTGAAAGAAATTTTAGCAAATGTCATGAGAATGCGTACAAAATACATCCATTTCCAACGATATCCCATTTACCAAAGTTCACTACCACTCTCACATCTCATTTGGTAATACACAGTATCCTCCAATGACTGAGACGTTTTAAATTAACGTATTTACGCATGTATAGGCCACGTGCGTGTATAGGCCGCAGCACAATTTTCACACAGAAATTATAGAAAAAATAATTTTCTTGGAATATTATTTCAGGAGTAGAAATTATTCCGAAATTTGGCAACGTTTAATTTTTTTTTAAATGAAGTGTGATTTCGAATATTTTGAATATAAGCCGCACCCCAGTTTTCCTCTTGAATTTTTGGCAAAAAATGTGCGGCCTATACATGCGTAAATACGGTATATAAGAACCTCATATACACCTTTCAATTAACACTTCTCTATGACAGGAACACTACCAAATAAAGATCTCTCCTGTTCATACCGAATCAAATGGCAGAGTTCTGCAAATCTCCAAAGTGCAGCTCTCAAAGAACGAGGATTTCCATTCTTCTTAATTTCCTTATGCAGTTCAACTTGAATTTTCACTACATTGTTGTCTGCCATTGCCTACAGAGAAATAAAAAGGCAAAAGTCAAGAAGAAAGTGGGAAAACATTAAAAAATTAACTTATGAACAAGAGCAATAATTAGTAGAACTATGATGACCAGAGACTGAGTGAGTTTAAAGGCATTTAAGTGCCTGTGGCTATTTACACCCAAATAGAATTCACGTTAAGATGTCTACTGTCTCAGTATAAAATCAAACACAAGGACTGTTCAATAAGTAAGGTTCCCTAGGTCATACAAATTAAATGGGAAGTAATTACAACGTTAAATGCAGCCCATTTATTCCATGGATGTATCATTACTTTTCAACACAATCGCTGAGCACATATGTCCCATCTAAATAAATTTAAAATTTCTGCTGTGGTAGAAATCAGGTTCTTACATTTGCAGCCCTTCACCAACAGCCATTTTCACTTTTTCATTCTCATGAATCAGAGACCTCCCAAGTGTTGTCGTATGTTACTACTTGACTCAAAACCTATATGCTTAACAGGAAGTGTTAATGGTTATTTTCACCAATCTCTATTAGAGGTTTCCTTTATTCTTTAGCATAACTAGAATACAACCAAAAACATTCAAACAAGGGACCTTGACACTAGCACTTAGAATACAACTGTGTGGAAAAGATAAATTTTATTTAGAAATGCACTGTTTATACAGTGTTAAAAGGCAGGTTCATTGAGAGTGTTTAATAGGAAACAATGTGGAACGAAAAGAGTGAAGGTAAAAAGGGTAAAACTATCCCTGTAAGAGGCTGAGAAGGCCCTTAAGGTTGTGAGATGCTGAGGCTCCTGAAGAGAGTGCAATTATTTTCCAAGCATAAGATATTGAGGAAAACCACAAAAATCTGTAGTCAGGCTGAGACTGAAACCTGCAATCTCTTGAATATGAAGATGAGTTGCTAATCATGCAATCAGCGTTTAGTGGGTGGGATATTCAGGGTGCAGTAACGGCTGAATTTCCTAAGAACTAATATTGCTTGTCTCCTTAAAAAATACTGGACCCCCAGGTAGACTCTGCTTACCCTGATGACTCTGTTCAAGCTTTCATCTGCTATCATACGGACATCCGAATGAGAGTCATCACAGAGCTGAAGTAGTATCTCTATAGCAATGCTCAGAAGGTGGGAAAAGTTCGGTGCCCCTTTCACTCCAGAGTTGCACATTGCATCTGCTATTGCCAAACAATGACTTATTTTCTCCTTTCTCCTGTAATGCAAACAAAGACAAGTTAATTTCATTTCATTTCATTTTTATTATCATTCAACAATCCATACATACAGGTATTACAACCATTTGGATAGGGAAATTGTCAGATTCTCATGCGTATCTTTACAGAATACACTGTACCACCCTAATATAGGGGGTTTGTCTTCTGAATAATATTATCTAGATCTAATTACCATTAATGTCATTGTCTTTACATAAAATACAATAATGACTTCATGTACATTTAAACTCTTGAAGTAAATAGTCATTGACAGAAATTTATTTAAAATTTATTTAAAAAGCTTGACATACTACCAATCCCATGTGTATATTTGCTCTCACTGATGATGTTTGTTGTTAATAATTTGGATAAGTTTCAGACCAATAACTCTGTATATATGATTGGTACAAGAAGGAATGACCACTTTCATATACCTTCAACACATTTATCATCCTATCAGAGAGGGGTGTATTATTCAGGCATCAAGCTATTTAACACTCTGCCATCAAATATCTGTTTTAAAAAATGATAAAAACCAATTTAGGTTTGTTTTACAAAATTATTTGCAAAATAACTCATTTTACTCTATTAACAAATTTGTCGAGCATGCAAGGGGCTCAAAAGTTAGGCGTTAATAAATGGTCTGTGTGCTTGTATTAAACGTTGTTAAGACTTGCTTGTTGTAAGTGTGGTAGTATCTATGACGTCTGTGATTGTTATGAATTTTAATATGTTATAATGAAATTGTACTGTTGATATGGCTAGCCAGTGTGTGTGGAATGGCAAGGTGTGAATTTGACAGTGGTTTTTCCATGGCCTAGGTGTATTGTCTTGACAACTTTTGCTGTCTGCGTGAGGCCTGATTATATATTTTATTGGACCAAGGACGTATGATGTGTAGTCACCATTAATTTGTAATGTGTGACATGTTTTATATCTAGCCCTATGGGGAGATGATTGGATCCATGAAGTGAAAATAAATGTAAATGTAAGACATTCTCGAACTCAAAATGTGACCAAAAAACCATACAGGAACACCATGAGTCAAGTTTTGGTATTCAAATGATTTTGAAATTTCAGGGAGGTACAGATCATAAGATAAATCACCAAACACTCATATTAAAAGTAAACAAACAGCGTGCAATCTTACAAAACAAAAAATCAAGGAGGTATGGCAATCATTTCATGATGACTTATAGAAGGGAACATGTGTGGTAGCTTGTAATCAGGAGCCTAATAGTCACTGCCCATGTTTGAGAGGATCATACATGAATGGCTGGCAAAACTGTTGAAATAGTAAGTGCCTATGTGAAGTGATCCACTGTAACTTCTCTCATCTTTGGGAATCTGGAAACTGGCTACTCCACCATGAAAACACACCAGCTTATCAGTCTCTTAGTACAAGAGTATCATCTTCCAAGAAGAGTAACTGCTGTCTCCAACAAGGGATGTATTTTTAAGAGGATTTATAGGCCAAGAACGGTATCTCTCTAATCTCAAGATTTAGCTCCTGTTAATTACCCTGTTCTCACAAATGTAACCACTTGTAATGAGGCATAGGTTCCAGGTAGCAGAAGATATGATAATGGCTACAGCAATGCCACTTGTCACAGGAACAGACATGAGAAAATCCTTCAGCATTAATATGCCTATTTTGGAGAAATCTGTGACAGCAGAAGGAAAACTAGTAGATGGTAAAACCCACGACAGGGTACATTCATGTGGGAAGAAGTTCATGAATTCACTATGACTTGACTGCATAATTAGAATCTAATTTACTCTATGACAATAATGTAAAACATGATTATTTTTCAGGAACACTGTCCTAACATAATATTTTAAGAAACTTCCATAGTATATTGAACCGTGCAACGGTTCTTCTCTGCGAAGTTCTTTGGAGTCCCCCCCCCCAAACGCCGGGATGCGAGCCGTTTTCCCTCTTTCCATTCATAGTCTTAGCTGACGTCAGGTCAGCTGACCTACTCCCCCTCCCTTCCTGGACTGATCCGAGGTTTCTTGTGTGGTGATGAGGAATGCCTCGATCTCTTTTCCCCGATACCTTCAGACAGGTAACACCGCCAGTTCTAAATTTCCTGTTTAGGTTGATTGAGTTGTGAAATTCTGTTTCGGCCCCGGGCGCATTCTGAAGGGGGAAGAGTGCCCTCGCGACCCGATGAAGGTTGTATCGAGTCGCGAGGTTAAGCTTGGTACATTGAATGGTTTTGTTTGTTGGCTTGAATAGCCGGTCGCCTTTCAGGCGCGTGAGTATGAATATATAGTTGTATTCCCAGTAAAGTCAAATGGTTGCCATGAGGCGTGCTTATATTTGTGTCTGTGCGCTTAGCACAGAGTAATTCTGTATTAATTGAGAGAGAGAGTTTTGACCAGCTACTGCCCATCAGGCAGGGTCACCTGTAAAGTCAAATGGATGCCATGAGGCGTGCTCATATTTGTGTCTGTGCGCTTAGCCACAGAGTAATTCTGTATTAATTGTGAGTGTGTTTTGACCAGCTACTGCCCCTCAGGCAGAGTCACCTGTATCCCTTGTTATCAATATACACATTTATTTATATGTTAGAAACGCCTGCAGTATTTGTGTATACTTGGGTTGTGTGGTTTCCCTGCTAGTTCAGGCTAGCAGATCCGTCCAGCTTGGCCCATTGTGCCGACTGTGGTTTTCCTCTCCCGAGATCCCCTGCTCGACCTTGGGGAGGCATAGTGCACCACGTGCAAGCAAGTCGTCTTATGAGCCTGTCCCTTGCCCACAGTGAACACGAGTCCATGGGTTAACTGGGTAGGGGAACTGGGTTCCCGACCCGCATGGTCAAGGGACATACGGCTCAATATGAGCAGTGAAATTTTAGGGATGAGATTTGCTCATTTATGAATAATGTTTTTGAAATACAATCAGAACTGCAAGAATCCTAGTAATCTTAAAATGGAAGGGAGGGGGAGAACAAGAGTGGAGCAGGTTCATCAGTACCTGCCAAACAAAAAATTATGATGCAGTAAAACCTGTCTAACAGTGCCCTGATTAAATGACAACATGTCACCTAAAAGTTTCCCTGATCACAAGAATATAGGAAAACCTGAGGTAAAATTACCTCTAATAAACATAAACCATATAATTGGAAACAGAGCATTTCAAAAAAAAAAAAATGCCTGCCTGCACATTTGTTTCTCTTCATATAACCTAACTCCAAACTGTGATTCCTGAAATATTTCCAAGGATCACATACTGCAAACAGGAAATACTTGAGCCTGCCAACAAATAATATGCAGAATATTCTAATACAGTATTTAAAAAGGAAACTGCAATACATACAGCTCATTAACAGTATGCCAGTACCAACTGGTAATACAAATTTCTTACTTGTGATCGGGATCAAAAACATGGCATGTGCTGTGCTGGATCTGAGGTTCTCACACCTGTTACTATCTTTATCTTCTGGAATATACCACTGTGTTGTCCAATGAAAATCAACCAATGTGTTCTTCTGATATATTATAACCATCTTTCACTGGACTACACAGAGTTATACCCCAGAGATAAAACTCTTCATGGTATGTACTATGCTTTTTTTTTATCTTGAAGTACCTGCATGAAACAGGAACATTCCTGGAAAGGTACATACTCCTTGTGATTCAATTACAAGCAACTTTCACTAATTAAAAATATCCTGTATTCAAGGTTTCATTGATTTAAAAGAGTATATGTTAAATGTTTACGAACAGGAACTTCAAAAGAACAAATATTCATCACTAATTTTAACAAATGTTATTAACTAGAAAAAAAAATTAAAATGCTATGGCAAGTTTGAGTTTGGGAGATGAAGATTCGAATGTGGTCTACTAAATGCAAGAAAACCCAAATATCAGCGTAAGAAGTTTGTAAAAGGCTATTAATTTTAATTCAGAATCCTCTGTAACAAATCTATTCTTGTAGCAAGCAAGTGTAGTCGGTATACCAACTGGTTACAGGCTGGACGACCAAGGGGTCAGAGTTTGAGTCCAGGTAGAGTCAAACATATACATAAAGGTTCTTACAAGTTTTTTTGTACCTGATCATGCAAGTTGGGCAAGTTCTGCAATATATTTCAGTCATGTAAGAGAAGGAAAGATCTGCTCCTTTGCAAGCATACACAAGAAAGGTCTTTGAAGGTTTCTTATAAATGCATGATCATGCAAACTGGGCAAGTTCTGTAATAAATTTTGGGCCCACAAAAGAAAGAAGCAGCGAGTCTTCAATATGACACTTTTCTCATCCTTTGCCAGCAGAATTATTATTTCATTGTATGAGAAAGGACAGACTCCATGGGAAGAAACTGATATGCATTAATGTGGTCAACCGACATTCACAGTTGATTTTCACAGTGGCATATATTATCAGAATTGAACAGAATGTGGTACTTAAAATATCTGTCTTGAATGTAACCAAGAATAAACTCTCGGATCAGTGTAGCATTAGTGGATTTGGTGGTTACATTTGTTTGGATAACATCTAGGCATTCCTCCTTGCTGGGGTGAGATTCTGCCAAATTGAGATGTTATAATGGTTCGGATATCTTGACATTACCCGCTCTTGGAAAAAGATTTGGGGATCCAGACAAAGTGGANAAAAGTGGAAGAGGGCTCGGGTTCACTTCGCTCGTTAATGATCTCAAATATGCAAACTATCCGTATACCTTAATGACGTTTCTTCCGACAGTGACTGGGATAACTACAGCAGCTTGAGGGATTCTAATGATTTTACTAATCTTTCTAACGTTGCCATGATTCGGATGTTGCTTAAAGTGGAATAAAATACTATCACAAAAAGATGCACTGGCCACTTCCACTGTACCGTACGAACTACACCACTAAAGATACAGCCGTTTACTCCAAGCGACAATCTGCGACAGAATCGAATGGCCTATTCGAACATGTAAACAAACAGAAACTGATACTATTGATTTGAACACGTTACAAACACAACTTCTGACGGCAATACACACATTTCTTTTTTCTATTAAAGCATGTTTCCTTTGCTACTGGCATTAAGCCGTGAATCCCGTCACGGGTCCTTAACTGTCCCTAAAGACCTAAACACAAATAACAGTGCCATTCACAACTACGGATCTCGGATTCAAAACCTTTTAAAGCTTTCAAAATTTTACACGTACAATCCGCAAAACAAAATCGCGGAACATTCCGTGCGCCGAATATTGTCACTCACGGATAAAAACGTACCGTTCTGCCCACCGTTACCCTATCAATCGGTCATGGACAACGTACGGTCTGGCAGGATCTGGAGTGGGAGTAGGGATCGGTAGCGATAGCTTAGTCGTTAGTAAAGTTGACTTCCATTCGACTTTCCAGATTGCAAGGGAGCGGATTTCAATTGCTTATTAAATTACATTGTCAGTACCGAGACTATATATCATTGGAGGTCATATTTATTATAGCTTTATAACTACTTAATCTATTAAAACATAACTTCTGCACAATATCCGAAAATTCTTTTTGTGCCGATAGGAAATTCCTTACATCCACCAAAAAAAAAAAAATCAGCCCGTTAATGCTGTTTAAGGAAACAATTGTTCTCTACTGTGAGAACCACAAGAAACACACAAATGCACGCCGTCATGGTTTTAGTAGATCAAAGCTGGTGATACATGCAGTAACCACAGGGATTTAAAGAGTTGACCACGTGGAATCTTCAGATCAAGGAATGTTTCACAGAAATGTCAGAGTTACTTAAAAAATGACATAAGTATACATATCAACACAAAATCCTCTAACTAATATGTACTAGCCCAACGTAAACTCAATCATAGGGAGAAAAACTTCATATTCATAAGTACGTGTATGTAGTGTAGTTGGGATAATTTGAATGAAAAGTATGATGCAGTAATCAATATTACCGTATTCCTCCACAAATTTTGTCATCATTTACACTTTGACCTATGTATAAGGTAGTTTTCTAATCTCCTGAATGAATAATTTAACAAGTTTTTGGATTATATATATTATTCACATATTTAGCATATTTACATAACAGAAGACAATTTTTCCCCAGTACATATCATCATAAATTCCAGAATTCGTAGAAATTGAGGTCACTGATAATGTTTTAATTATTGTTACACGCTTATGAATGATGTATTAGGTACTTTAATAGAACATGAACTTTAAATATAATTATATTTTTAAAGATAAGTTAGCATAATAAAACATGGGATCCTACCACAACACTAGCTAAACAGGGAGGACCACAGCAGCACCAATGACCATTGGGTTGGGCGATTGTATTATTCTCTGGTTTAGATTGAATGGTTAAGGGTTGTGGTGACAGTTTGTTTTGGATCATTTAATGTCAAAGAATCAAGATATGGATGATCTTACTTGTGTAATTAATATGTTAGATGAGTTCAGATCCTGTAACCCACCTGTGAACCTTTCTAATGTTTCTGTCGGTTTGGGTGAAATCTTGGCTGATGATTCAGATCCGAAAGTGTTTGGTAAGTTATGACTTCAGAATTACTAGGTTTTTGGACTTTTTCCATCATCCACAATTCTAGGCAATGTCCAGTGATTGAGATTAGCTCTTTCTAAGGAGCTCAACCGATTATGTGTCTTCCTTTCTCACCTGAAGACGGAAACAGATCCGATTTCCGAAATGTCATGTACTCTATTACCTAGAATTCCGGACAATGGAAAAAGTCCAAAAACCTAGTAATTCTGTGTCATCCACCATCGTCAGAACCCTCTAGTATCTAAGTTATGACTTTATTTGAAATTTACAGTGACAGTTGGAATTATTATTGTTT
>NW_019734351.1:13913-62325 GCF_002891405.2 Cryptotermes secundus
GGTATCATTTCCTTTTCTGGACTTCACACATTTCTCCCCAGCATATAAAAGTACATACAGTTTAATTTCAACCTATACTCCTTCATGTTGTGGTTCTACTGCATTTTCAATCATCATTTAATGTTTGTGCAGAGTACATCCATATAGAATTACAAAATTAAACCTTTCCACTCCAAAGTCAGTGAAAAATGACTTCACTGTGACAGAACAGAAGAGTTATTTCTACTGTAAGAAAAATTTCAAGCAGCACAGATCGGACTTGGACCAACAGATGGTATATGAACATAAGACATGTTGACAATGAGGTGGTTCATGCTTCTGGAGTTAATTGCTATCAGTTCGTTTATTTGATACCACTGCTTCCCTTAACAAAAATGGTACCGCACGCCACTGCCTTAAACAATCGGCGAAGGGACGTATCGCTGAGGTTTAGTTTCAAGGCCGTTCGTCGTAGACTTTGTCGGGGCGAATGCAGCACCTCCTGAAGAACAAGTGCATGATTCTCTTCTGTCGAAACAGTTACTGGTCGACCAGACTTCCCCTTCCGTTGACACAGTACGCTACCAGAACGGCGAAATTTCGTAACAATAGACAGCATAACTGTGTTACTTGGTGCCGTCTTATTAAATTTCTCTTGGAATTGTTCTGTCACCTTTTTCAAACTCGGTCCCCCTTCACGACCAC
Source organism: Cryptotermes secundus (assembly GCF_002891405.2). Lineage (NCBI taxonomy): Eukaryota > Metazoa > Arthropoda > Insecta > Blattodea > Kalotermitidae > Cryptotermes > Cryptotermes secundus. Next base: position 14,598 of record NW_019734351.1, read on the forward strand.
TTCCGTATGAGCGGAAATAGTACTCAACTATGAATATTTTTTCCTCCGTCGAGAGACCCATTTTCAACAACGGCACAACACAATTTCCTTTTCACTACTGGGAAGACGGAATGCGCGAGTTTCAGTTCTGTAATTTTTGGCGCACACTGTACTATATGACAACGGAATAGTTCAGCTGTACACACAAAAGCATACCAACGTCTTCTGAATTCCAAGACCTCCAAGACGCATTGTTGACCATTGTGACCAACGAAGCAAAACACAACTTCCCAATGCAGTAACTCTAGAGGTTCTAGCGGCAGAACCAGTAACTCCAAGTCACGGATTACCTCCTCAGATTACTTACTTAATTCGTTTGGTAGATGGCACCACATTTGGATGAGTCCGCCGAGGTTGGTAATGTATGGTGATCTGTATTTTTGCACTCATAGAAATAGTTGGTTAAGCTACTTTCAGTCGAAGTACACGATAAATACCGTAGTATGATCTGTGATAAATTGTGTCGGGGAATGAAGAATAAGGAGAGAGTATTTATCGTTGTATAGGTTTCAGTTATTGTGTTCGGGTCGGGCGTCGCTAGGGTCGCTAGCGACAACGAATAAAGATTCGGAACTCCGACGCGTAAGTCAGTCAGTCGGAGTCGTCGAAATGGTCGGAGCTACTGCTGCCTAGAGAAAGCTCATCTGGAGCGCACACAACAATAGCTTCTGTGGTAACAGCCACTGTCACAGCAGCAACACTGTCAGCCGACTCCGACAGCGGTCACCTAGACCCTTGGGAAGCCCACTGCCAGCCCTTACCGTCCTACGGCCGGCTCGCAGTCACCCGGCTGCAGACGAAAGCAAGACCGCTGCGCCGGTATTCACCAGACGTGTCCTGTTTTAGAATTACGGCCCTTTCCAGGTCTCCGCAATACCTGACCGGTTATCGCACACTCTGCTTGCCTGCTCGTCTGTATACACTTCTTCTAACAGCAATAAATATATGTTTTACAAATTTATGTGGTTGTCTCTCCGAGTACCGGAACCCGACATCCCACACCACCATTTTGTCGGGAAAAGAATTGAGAACTGTTGACGTTTCAACAGTATGTCTATTTTATTTAATTTTCTAGGACAAAATGTTTGTGATAAGTAATCAAACTCGACCTCTCACTTTTAATGTATATGAAGTAGAGCGTCAAAGGACATTCGCAATTTTTTAAGAATGGTTCCAGGTTTCCAACAAGAAACTTTCGAGTTTGACTTAATAAAACATCACCATTGTAAGTTACATCATTTTCCATAAAGTATGTTTATGTATTCCTTTGGGTAATTCCAAAGCGTTTCAGCAATAGATACGTCACGGCTATATGAAGGCTAGCAATCGTAGCGTTAAATCACAGAAAAATCTTATGTCGAAGCGCAGCCATAAATGGATATCTAACGTATATTCAGATTCCATTTCACAGACCTGAAAATTACATACCTCTGACAAAAAACCAGCTAACCAATTAACTAGCTAACTAACTAATAAATTAACTAGTTATGATTCTGCATTTCAGCATCCCGTTGCAATTGTTCAAATTAGCGTCCATTGTTTATCTTCCTTCAAAATTGCAACACTTTCACATTCTACTCTTCAACACTACATGTTTCGGCCCCAAACGGCCATCTTCAGGTGTTTTTATGTTACGGATATTTTACTAAAACTGTTAAAAACTGCTGCACTGTTTTAATTCGTGTTAAAATCACACGCTGTGATCTTATTTTTAAGTAAAACGAGATAAAATCCTTTAAAATTTCTATTGCATATTATTTCACCTCACCCGGGCCGTCGTCATTTTCGTAAATGTATCAAGGTGTTTTTCTCGGTAGCTTGCCCCTCACCTTCGTGGTCTACTTTCAGTTTTTGACTGCCATATGCTCCTGGTTTGTGTGCGCTTCCTCCACAGCGTGTGGCGTTGTCTTTACTAGACTAGTCAGAAACTGAAAGTAGACCACGAACGTGAGGAGCAAGCTGCCGAGAAAAACACTTTGATACATTTACGAAAATGACGACACCCCGGGTGAAGTGAAATAATATGCAACAGAAATTTTAAAGGATTTTATCTCGTTTACTTAAAAAGAAGACTACAGGGTGTGATTTTAACACGAATTAAAACAGTGTAGCAGTTTTTAACACAGTTTTAGTAAAATATCTGTAACATAAAAACACCTGAAGATGGCCGTTTGGGGCCGAAACGTGTAGTGTTGAAGTGTAGAATGTAAAAGTGTTGCAATTTTGACGGAAGATAAACAATGGACGCTAACTAACTAGTTATCTAGCTGGATAGATAACTAACTAATAAACTACCTTACCAGCCAAACAACTAACAATCTAATCAACTAAATAACAGACCAATGAACCAACTAACTCATCAATAAATTGTCCAACAAACTAACAAAATCTAGGTACCTAACTAATTATCGAACTAACCAACTAACAGATTTCATAGAGATGAATCGTTTTTGAGAAGCTAATAGTTGCTCAGCTATTTAAGAAAATCTCAGAATGATATGATGCCCAAATATTCATACCATATTTTCCAGAGTCCACCACTGATTTCTATCCAATGAATCTATTACACATCCCCATCCAATCATTTGAGAATAAATTTTAAGTAACCCACTTCACTACGTCTATGTCTTCCTAGTGATCTCTTTCCTTCAGGGTTTTCCTATAGAAAATTTGCATACTTTCGCCTCTGCTCCCATTCGTGCCACATGCCTTAACCACTCATCTTCCTTGATTTGACCGTTCTTTCAATATTTGTCAAGGAATATACATTATGAAGTTCTTAATTAAAATTAAAGGAAAATTATAGTCTTAATTTTAATCTTTCCTACTTTGGATAGCAGATGGGAAGATGAATATTCCTAACTGAATGGTAGCGAGCCTTCCCCGGATGTAATCTGGTCTCATTTTGTTCCTCAATGCATTTCCGAGTTGTTACAGTCATTCTCAATATTTGAAATTTTATGCGTTTCATAGGACATAATATGTCTTTATGGTATGATTTTTGCCATGTATTCTGGTGACGAGGCATTAACATTTACTTAGTTTTTTCTGTTTTTTTCCTCTGGATCTACCTACTTATTCACGCCTAAACGAGCTTCTGTATTTTCACTCTACTTTCCTTGTTTTTAAGAAATCAAAGTGGTCTTATGAGATCACCTTAATCGTGTGTGTATGTGTGTGTGTCTGCATGTGTAACTTCTCACTAAATTTTCAATGTCTGAACCAGTCTTTCTGAAAATTTGTTTGTATGTCATGGCACCTGAGCCCATCTTAATGATGTAATTCATAAATCCCTCCTATCAGTAATTCCAATATTACAGCTTCTCAGATTTCTGATATATAATTCCAATATTGTTAGAATGCCTGTACCAGACATCATGAAACCTGGTATGTATATTGTAGCGTATATAGCTGTTGCTATGCAACGATCGCGAGAAGTAACATGCTTTGTTTGGTAACGGCCGGTAAACACGTCAACAGTAACCGGGCTAGGTTGCTTCTGGGTTAACAGTTTTCGGGGCAGCAGATACGCATGCATCGGTCGAGATATTGGGCTGTAACAATTGAAACAGAATTTTCTATATGGTTCGTGTAGAAATGTTATAAGCAAGGTCAGTCGAGTTGTTTGAGTTGCGTCTCATCCTTGCGCATATGGGCCATGCTAATATTATCTGTATCGTTCAAATGTTAGGATACGTATCGCCGTGGAGGCGTGTTCGAATACTTTACCGTAGCCCTGCGAGTCGTAGGAGGAGATGAAAGGGAACCCAGTGCCTGGAAATATAACTGGTCCACCCTTTTGCTGGGGGGATGTATATAAGAGGACCTGACCCTCGAGGTTAGGAGAGTATCCAATTTGAGACAGCAAGACATGTAATGAATCCCGCGGGACTTGGGCCCAAGAATGACTATGCTGGTGAGGTCCAGTAGCAGTTGTAAACGACAAACCCATTCTCTCGTCAGAGAGGATGTTACGTACGGGCTATAATCGAAAGTGTTCAGTTAAAAAATGCTGGTCGTGAGTCTCAAGGGGCTAGCCAAACAAGACGAACTGATTGGAAATAAACCGCCAGTCGTCAAGTAACTCTGACACTCTGTTGTAATTGTGATTCCTGTGTGATATTGTGTCCCCCCCCCAATGAGTAGCCTTACTATATGGACTGTCGTCATCACAATACGTGGAATTGCAGCAGGCAATACGTCAGTACATGTTGTAGGCCTAATCATTCTGAAAATATGAATACATATCATTTAATATGATAAGTTTCAAACTATCAATGAGCAATACACGGAAATGATAACTAAAAAGGTGCGTGACAGTTCAATTGCAGCTTTCCTGTGAGTGACATGCTGCTTCACTTATCAGTTAAAAGCCGACTGACGTTAAACATGCAAATATATATAGGAAAATGTGAATGATTAATGCAGTACTTTGGTCACTACATGTCCATACAATGGTGCGTCAACAGTGCACATATACTGATTACTATTCCACTTCATTTCCTAGTAGTGTTTTCTGTAGACCATAAGCACGAGCGCCATAGAGCGGTGTAGCCGTCCGCCGACGTACAGTTGCCACGACTGTCACTCGAGCTTGAGTTCTTTCTCTCAGGGATACGGGTGCTTTGGAGATGGGAGTGGAACACACTTCGGGGTAAATAAATCTGGGATCTCCAGAACACACCGTGGATGGCAGTTTTAATTTAAAGTTTCACTAATGATGAATATGTACATTATTCTCCTAGGTAGCCGCTCCGTCCCTCGACTAGCTACCACCACTCTTAAACACCTCTCTCATATCTCACTACCTTCCAACTGCTGTCCTCCTCCGCCCCCTATAGCCGACCCCCCTCTTTACAAGTCCCCCAGTTGGCATCAGAAAAACAAGAAAATAACAAGAGAAATCCAAGGGTCGAGCCCGACATCTGCCCAACATTCGTATCTTTCAAGATGCCCATAAACCTCTGTCGGTCTTCAAGGAATCCAAGCCCCTCCCGGCCGGTCTCGCACACGGCCAGTTCATCGGTTTATGATATACTGGGAGTAAACGGGCGGCGTTAGGGACAATAGCGGCACCCTTAGCCTAAGGAGGACAATAGCTGAATTACAACTAGAAGGTCCCGGGATGGTATCTCGCCGACGGAGCGTCTCTCACGGTATTAAACAATGCATAAATAATTCATAATATTAATTATATAATTTTGACGAGGGAAGTACGGTTACAGCGGACTGTACTTTCCTCACACACAAAAGGACAATCTGCATGTATACTGATTATTATCCAAAGTTACTTCCTTCCAGTAACCTAACGTCACAGGCCTATACATCAGGGAATTATTAACACTTATATTCAGATGTGGCTTAAAAATGTGCAAGCTCCTGGTCTGGTGTTCACTAAGGGGCCCAAGGGTACTGAAAAATACTGTGGGTTTAGGTGTGTTTTAGACGGTTTCTTATTTATGTAATGTTGAATGCCTTCGTAAATCACATTTATTATTTTTTAGATAGATCCAAACTTTAAAAATGTATAAGTACGTCAGTAAGCAAACGAAAAATACACTACAAAATTACAAAGTTTTTCTTTTATATAGATTTTTCGTGCTTTGTCCCTAGCTAGACTCTCGGTTACTTGGTCAACATTTAATTTTCTTGTATCTTATGATTATGTCATTAAAACTGATAAGTCACTCCATTTGCATTGGGCTCTGTTTGATCGCAATCTATATTTTAACCGCTTCAGGACGGAAAACGTGCATTCTCCGTCTTTGTTTGCTACTGTCAGCATAAAATATGTCCTTAGAGCTATTTTCAAGTTTGGGAACATGTTACCAGTACTTTATTTTCGGCTGTACTTCAACATTTTTAGAGGAGATTATAAATGTTTGTTTGTGTCAATTATATAACCCCCTCCCACCCCAAAAAATACGCATTTCAGTTGGAAAAAAAAATCTTCCAAATCTTAATAAATCTGTTGTATTTTTCACTGTAATACTGCTTTAAAATCAAACTGGATTAAAAAAAGAAACATTAGTCAAATGCTGTATATATAGGTCTTTCTTATGCTCAATTCGGCAATGAAAGATCCGAAACCCTGAAGAAGGTGTTAACACGAAGGCTCTCCCGACTTGTTACATGGACTTCCTTGTCAGTTCCCTGTTCGTCACGTGAATGTTTCCGCTGTACTCTCCGCGGTTTTTCAAGCCTCTGAATTTCTGCCCATTTTCATTTTTTCATCCCTTCAAACACATCTTATGGAGATCACAAGGAACTGACGAATGCCATCAATTTTCCATAGAGATCAACTACTGTCGAGATTTTACTCGTCTCCTTTATTAATATTTATTTTTGACACTGAACCTATCAAGGAATGTGTTTCACACGATATCCCAAATCGCAAGCTCATACGTACTTTTCCATTTTGTTAGCCAAAGTATAAACATCGCTGTCTCATTATTGTTTGCTGCAGTACAAACCTGAACGGAGTAACCCCTCTCATAGTTCTCCTTCAGCGTCCTCGTAGCATCACTTCTGGCTGACCATCTTGTACCCAACAATAATTTAGGATAAACATTTTCCAACGTATATGGAATACTCGTAATTTCCATGGGGTTTTCAACGAAAAAAAATTGTAAAGTAATTGAATGAATTTGAAAAATGGACTAGCGTTGATGAAGCTTACATCGGCGCATGAACCAACACGATCCAAGGAGTACACAGAAGAAGAGATGGAATACGTAAACGAACTGACTCTTTTATCCTGTTATATTTTCCTCTGCTCTTGCTCCCACTTTGGAGCGTAGGGCTGATTTCTCAGGTTCATGATCATTTTTACAGACGGTAGGACTCCTTGGACGGGTGATGAGCTCGTCGCAAGGCCTCTACCTAAACACAGGACAACATAAACGTCAATAACTTGTGTGGAATTCGAAAACACGATCCCGGCTTCCGAGCGAGCGAAGACAATTCATGCTTTAGACAACTCGGCTACGGTGACCGGCCATCTTCTGTTATACCCCTAAATATTTCTCGGTCATATTGCTGATACTGTCGTAGCACTGTCCCCGACATTTGGAAATAAAAATTTCCAGGTAATTTAAGGTAATTAAAATCACAGGTACAGGAGTTTCAGTGTCATGTCTTTCAGTAGCAAAGAAATTGCCAAATTTTTCGACTGAGTTCCATCCGAATTTACACAGTGTACTCGTAATATGAAAATTGGTCTATGTTCGTACTATCTGGCATCGTGTTAACATGCAGAGTGCAGTATTTTGTAGCCTTTACTTTAGATATGACAGCAAAAAATCTTTTTTTCTTTAAATTTATAAATTCATTCAAATTCTTTTTACAAATGATACAAAGGCACAACGAGTCTTGCATTTCGAAATCTGCTCAGATGATGGTCTAGAAACGCCTCGTAGTCTGCATCAATTCTATTTTCCAAGAAAACTGCCATTGCTGACAGAAGTTATCTCTTCATTTTGGCTTCGGAATGTAGCCCTCTTTATGTTAGAAACTTAACAATCGAACACTCTTTTCAATACTTTTCCTCAGTACGAGTGCATGCCGGAAGGTCGCGGGTTCAAGTCCCGATGAGGTCATTGGAATTTTTTCAATTGACCTAATCCTTCCAGCCTGGCCCTGGGGTTGACTCAGCCTCTAACAGAAATGAGTACCAGGAAATAATTAAATAATTTTCCTGGGGAGTAAAGCGCGGCCGGCGCGTAAGGCTGACAACCTTACCGCCATCTTTGAGCCGATTGTCTAGATAATGTGAGACCCTCAACGTCTCAGAACCCCTATGGGCCTTCACGGCCTGGTACAGGGACAGCTTTACTTTTTTTTACGAGTACATTGGTTCTTTTTCTAGTTGCTTAAACAAACCTTCATCCACTTGACTCATTTGTTTAATTGGAGAAAAGCAGCACGCAGAAACAGATTCTAGCTGTGATGTGCTGTTTTCATGTTCTGCAAGGAGATGAATATTCTTCGAGCCTTTGTATCTGTGGTAAACGCTGTTTGATCAAAAGAGAAAAGTTTACAGAACTAGCAAAAAACCGCATCACTTTATTTCAGTAAGGTTACCCACCTTCTCCTTTCTTCCTTCCCGTTAGCAAGGATCCCATATAAGATTTTTATATTCAGATACCTGCATTTTCTGCCCTCAGAAGTCACAAATGAAAGATTAAAATTCAGGACATAAATTTTGTTCAAGCTGGCTTTCGGAAAGCCAAACACGTGTAATTTCTAATCTTGGTTGACCATAATGGCTGGATCCTCAGGCAAATTGATAATTGAAATCAAAGATTCTACAAAATAAATACAGCTCTCCTGCAGGTCGCGTTCAGGCTCAGGTGTCTGAATTCCGATGTCTTTGTCTGGTGTCTGCATGCAGCTGTCATGCTGCTTGTGTTCAGTCTGGAGCTCTACTGTCGTGCGCTTGAAGTATCGTCTTCTGCTCATTGATTCTCTTTCCCTGTTACAGACGATCTCTCATCTTCTGAAAAAAACAATTACAACTTTTCTGTACAGTTTACTCCCTTTTTCTTTTCCTTTATTTCCAGTTATTGCTTCTTCATTATTTCTCATATCCGCTAAGGTAAGAGGAGCCCATATCGGGTTTACACCCCCTCTTAATGCATAAAAAGAAAATAAATAATATATATCCCGTAATTATTTGGTATTCGTGCAGCCAACTTCAATTAAAATAATCGTAACTATAGAGTTGTATTTTTAAATTTTAACAAAAATTTAAGTGTGCCGATGAAAGCACTATTTACCTGTTAGTTAGGTATAAGAATAAGAAGAAGAATATCACCGCAATCCGTAGATTCACAGAATAATATGAACAAATTCTCTGTGCAGATCAACTCGGTATAAACTCTTAGATAGGTCTGATACGCTTTTCAACTGAAACCATAATGAGGAAACAGACTCCTTACTGGGCAGGAGGCGGCGACAACTGCAACTGCAACATATGCAACACATTCTAAAGACGTTGCAACTTTTCGAAGTATCCGTTTGTTACTACTGCAGTGGATAAAATCAATGTAATTACTTGGCGGTGAAGATAATCAGAACAAATGAAGACAGTGAGCGGAAGACACGTTTTTTATTGTATCTAAAAGCCAGAGGGCCAGTCACGGTAGAAGAGCGGTCTAAGGCAAGCACTGTCTTCGCTCGCTCGGAAGCCGGGATCGTGGGTTCGAATCCCACTCAGGGCATGGATGTTTAGTTTGTGTGTGTGCGTTTTTCTGTGTTTGTGTACAGGTAGAGGCCTTGCGACGAGCTGATCACCCGCCCAAGGAGTCCTACCGAATGTGTAAGATCTAGAAAAACCGAAGTGAATGGCGAAGTTCATGGAGGTAGGCCTAGGCCCACTGGGGCTGTAATGCCAAGGAAAAAAAAAAAGCCAGAGGAGCACTTCACCTTTGTACCTTTCTGGATAGTTGCATGCCTCCTCGTGCGGAGCCCCATAAACCGCGAAGTCTTCCACTATGGCCTACTTCGCCTGTGCCTTGAACCGACCCTATCTATAACCTGTTTAATATCGCACTTTAATCTGGGTATTATTGATTACAGTTTAGTAGCTTATTTTTAAGTGTTGGTATAATCAATTTTTTTTTTCTAATTTACATTTTTCTGCAACAGCTTAACATCAAATTGGAGCCCTATACAGTCCTCAAATATGTTGTAATTGCATGCAACCTTTCAAATAATATATTATCTCATTTTACGTAATGTACTTATGTCAGTTACTATAATTCCTATTTGCATATTCTCATCGTCTAGACTTACAGTCCTCTCACTTTGCCATTTATTTTTAACTATAAATATCCTTAACATAGCTTTTGTTGGTACTATTCATTATTGTCATATACGCTGTCTCATTAATTAGAAGCCGCTTGTTACATCATAATTTCTCCCACCATTTTCCATTTTCAGTTAAGTTTACTGCACACATACACCGTATTTTCCTGCCTTGAATATAGGAGTCACATTCCTTTCTTTAGTTCTTCTCCACTTCCTCTGATTATCTGCATTTCCTGTTTTCGCTACCAATGCAATGGCGACGCGCTGCCTGTTTTCATCACCAATTAAGAATAACCTGCTTACCGCTGTGTAGCACGCCCTCGATCATAATGTAGACTCCGATTTTGAACCGTTTTTTTTTCCTTGGCACTACAGCCCCAGTGGGCCTAGGCCTACCTCCATGAACTCCGTTCACTTCGGTTTTTCTAGATCTTACACATTCGGTAGGACTCCTTGGGCGAGTGATCAGCTCGTCGCAAGGCCTCTACCTGTACACAAACACAGAAAAACGCACACACACATCCATGCCCTGAGTGGGATTCGAACCCACGATCCCGGCTTCCGAGCGAGCGAAGATAGTGCATGCCTTAGACCGCTCGGCTACCGTGACCGGCTTTTGAACCGTTATATGAGTAAATTTACATGGGTGTAATTACTACCACACGTATCCAAAAGTTTATAAAAGCAGTGACAATTATCTACGGTATAAAAGATTTTTAAAATCTTTAATTGAAATATGTTATAAGTTTATTTACAAAAAAATACTAGAAAGTATGTAAGCAGTTGTCATTGAAGAACAACAAAATATATCTCCCTTATAACTGGAAATGTGACTGTCATTTTACTTGTTCCTTGAAATTCTTTCTCCTGTATTTCTTATTTCCTTACTTCACCACCCGACACAGTCATTGAATTCGATTTTGAAACCTTCGGACGACGCTTTCTGCTGGCACTGAACTAAACTAGTTACGCTGTAATAAATTAATATTTATTTTCCAAGAATGTAACAAGGTTGCAAACTGCAAGACCCTACATTAATTGGCACCAGTGTAGCTCCCACGTTATAGACTCGCACAGCCGTGATTTTGGTATCTGTGAGGTTAGAAAAATAAAAAGTACAGTGATGGATCGACTCCATAGAGCACATCTACTGAACAAGCCTCAAATGTTACACAAAAAATGCAAGGATTGGCACGAATTGCATATAACATTTTTCATGAAAGTTGCGTTAATCTGTTCAGGAACTGGGGCAGGCTCATAAAAGTGACGGTATACGGAAACTAATAATAATATTATTGCATTGTTCCATCCTACTGCACATCACTTAGTATCAAATGATTTCATAGTCTCACGTGCAGCACGTCTTTCTATAAAATTTACTAAAGGTTATTCACTTTAGAAGTTTTGCACATCATATATCTTTTAACTTTATAAAAGTTTTTCACTACACGTTTCGACCAATATGGTCATCATCAGGCGTTTAAAATTATAGTTGTAGAAAACGTCGTACTTCTTTTGTCGTGGTTTTGGTTATTAATATATGGCCCTCTGTATGCGCATGCGTATTTCAAGTGATGGATTGTTCTTCTTGTTGTGTTGTGCCAAGTATCTTAAAGATACATAGCACAACACAACAGGAATAACAACCCGTCACTTGGAATACACATGCGCATAGAGGGGGCCAAATATTAAAACATTAATAACTGAAGCCATGATAACAGAAGCAAAGCAGTTCCCTCAACTATAATTTTAAAAATGTAGTGAAAACTTTAAAAAGTTAAAAGTTATATGATGTGCAAAACTTTTTAAAAACTGAATAATTTTAATAAGTTTTATAGAAAGAGGTGTTGCACGTGACGCGGTGGACCCAGTAACAACTGAAACTACTACTAAGGTTCCCTTACTAATAACATATAGGATAGTAGGTTAATAATACTCTAAGAAGGTATGTTAAATTAATAACTTCCTTATGTGTTAATACGTATAGACCTAATGGGTGTTAAGCTACGAGGTTTCATAAAGACCAGTTACGAAATGGATTCGTAGCGTAATAAATCCGTTGAGCTTGTTATATTATTGCTTCGAGGATTAAAAAAAATTATTTTCTTTAATACTGCAGTGACTTATTGCATCTGACCATTCTTACTGCATTCATTGGACTCCATTAGCGTCCCAGCCCGGAGTGCCTGAGGCAGACATCTTCCTGCCTCAGTGTAGTAACCTACCTGACTGACATGTTTGTTGAGAATACCTGACACCTAGCAAGAGGGATTAATTATGCTATAATTACGTATGTTTTCCGATGAGTTACTAGGCGACTATATCGAGGCAATATCTATGAGAATATTTTACAGTACTTCCCAGCCTAATTTAACCATAGGCTTTCTTGAAGTCTACGGTCTCACTGTACTCCAATTTCTTCTCTGGTATGTGGCGAATGTAAAAAAAGAAAAAAAAAACAAACAAACAACCTAATCAGTAGTTGCTCTCTTACGTCGAAACGCACAGTTTATCCAAATAATCCGTCCACGCCCGAGGCCCTTTGTGACATTTCGTAACAAAGTTTTCTTTTTTGCTGTAATGAGTTGTTAGACCCACGCCCAACCCCAAAGCTTGAGGATTACTCCCTGCCGGCTGCCCGCGTCTGCTTATTCAGTATATCCGCAGCTAGCAGGGTGTCTCCTCCATCAGCAACCTGAGGATGCGCCATGCCGGGGCGACAAGAGACCCACTTAACATGATTACAATAAGTCCTGTGTTATAATTTGTTCCTTATATGAAGCAGATTAAAATACTTTGAAATTATACGAGTAATTAGAAATTAAAAGTTAAAGATCCTTTCCGCAAGTGATAGGTTAAATTCGTAGTATTGTAATTTAAATGTCATACTTTATATTATCAATATACCATCTAGTTATTGGGGGTTTCCTGTTTCTTATTCTTCACATAATTTTTCCTTCATATAATTTATCATAATGCATTCCAAGGTTTTACCTCCCGTTCTTCTTTTTGACATGAGCTTATATTATTTAATGGCGGTTCCCTGCGTTGTTTCTACTATTATATAAATTATTCTGAGACTGATCGTACCAGTTCGACATATTTCAGCGTTCTACACTCAAGATCAGCAACTTGTGAGTTTGAAGCGACACTATTGTATCATCTCTTAATGAAGAATTCTGATACAGCTTAAAATATACTCATTAATTTCACCATATCTGTCAGATCTCATAAACCAATTAGATATTCTCTTAATGTAAATTAAATTTTATGCAGAGAAGTTTTACTAAAATTGTTTAGTCTTTCGAGTTTGGGTTAAAATTGAGCAAAAATAACAGACACTTTATATGCGACTTTGCCCGCATTTCGCTAAATACATCGATTCCAAATGAATATCGAGATGAACTGCGGAGAAAAACGAAATATAAATTTTGTTCGTATATATGTGCTTTACGCAAAACTTGCAGTTTTAGAGATAATTAATGGGGTGTGCTTTCATATACTTATTTTAGTATAATATTGTATTATAAGAGCTAAACGAATTAAGCACTACGCCATGAAGGAATATGCGCAAGTGGACATACAGATCCATATTTTCTTGACCTCGGCACTAGCTTGAGCTAAGTGGTAAGCTTCACGCTCCAGCCGCTTTACCCTCGGGGAAAGACCCTCCATTACCCATTGGATAGGAGCTTGGGTGGACCCTAGAGGCGGTCTGGACGATTTGGAGAAGTGAAAATTCTTGACCCTACCAGGACTCGAAATCCGACCCCTCAGACTTCCAGCCCGAAGCCAGTTGCTATACCGACTATGCTATCCCGGCTTCCTGTATTATAAGAGATGTCTGTATATATAGGCAACAGTTATAATGTCATATTTTGGCGTGTTTCTAATTAAGCATAAGGGAAAACATATATTTTTAAACTGAAAGTTATATATGAGAATTCGCATGAAATTAACAGTGAAAATTATGTTAGAGTAATGAAGTGTGCATATCGTAGTCAAATTGTCAGGAGCACAATATTCCCACGCTGCGTAATTTACAAATTGATAGGTAAAAGATGACATTAAAATATATGGTGTTCAAAATTTAGAGGAACTGACCATGGTTCTCATCACAGTGGTTACAAATTTAGGGAGAGACTACACAAAAGTTTGATATGGAAATATTTAATCTTAGTATTCTGAATGATTCCCACTCAGGGCATGGATGTTTAGTTTGTGTGTGTGCGTTTTTCTGTGTTTGTGCACAGGTAGAGGCCTTGCGACGAGCTGATCACCCGCCCAAGGAGTCCTACCAATTGTGTAAGATCTAGAAAAACCGAAGTGAACCGAGAAGTTCATGGAGGTAGGCCTAGGCCCACTGGGGCTGTAGTGCCAAGGAAAAGAAAAATTTAAATGATGTGGAAGTTACAGAATAATATCAAGTTAATATATCAGTTATCGTTATTGGTGTCAGTTAAGAGAGCTTTCCTGTGGCAGAAATTTATTTTACAGAATAAAATATACAATCCATTTTTTTTTCTCAATGAAGCGAATTTCATCATTTCCTCTATGAAGTTAAAGCTATGGCCATGAGCTGAGAGCATCGTGTAATGGCAAAGGGAAAATATCTCTGCATGCAGTGACGTCACATACATAACTTGTCTCAAGGCCTCTTAGAAGCACCCAACCTGACTGGAATATGTTAATTTCAAACAATAACAAGGACTTTTGGATAAATCTAAAGAAAAGCTGTCTTTATGCTAATTAATTGAGCACCACGCCATGAAGACATATGGACAATGGAGGCATGGCTCCACCATTCTTCACCTCGGCAATATATGGAGGAATGTGCTCTTAAAATTTCATCAGTTTCTTACACTTTAGTGAAATATAAGCATTTGTAGCAATCTGTTTTATGTTATGTTTGATTAAGGGCAAGTGAGAACGAATAAACGAAATACATAAATGACACAATGTAAAACAGTGTGCCTTCAGGTCTGTATTCTGTGGAGGCTATTCGGACGCTGAGATCTGAGCATCGGAGTCTGGAATGTGGAGCAGCACGCACCGACGTTGAAAACAAATGGTGATGGATCATCTCCTTGTTTCAAATTGTTCTGAATAGGAAACATATCAGGCATATTTCCATCTACACATTCATTATTTTAGTTTTCTCTTAAACATAACTAAATGGGCGTAGCTAGTTTAATTGTATACCAAACACAGCAAGAATATTGTATAATAGTCCTCTCTTAATTGAGTCTTAGGATTTGAAAGTTTATAAATTGTTGATTCGTTGCACCATAGTACTATTTTTTTTCCTCCAGCATCTGACGAATGCAGAGTATCTGAGAAGTAGGCCGCGCCATAGCTCAAGCGGTTAGTCTCTGGCTTCCCACAGTAGGGTCTCATCAAGTGGGATTTGTGGTGGACAACGTGGCGCTAGGGCGGGTTTTCTCCGAGTACTTCGGTTTCACCTGTCAATCTTTATTCCACCAAATTCTACATCATCAAAATCACCCGGGGCAGGTACAATAGGCCAATCAGTGGCCGCCGTGCCGAGTGGACCCAGCTGGACTTCACCCCCCACTAAACAAATTAAAAAAAAATTAAAAATCTGAGAAGTAATTCATGTATTATGCCGAAATCCTCACTGATGACTCCGAATAATTTTGTTTAGAAATGGACTTGACCTTTAAGTATAAAGCTGGATTAAGTTGATGACCTTGATTATTACCACAGTCAGTTTCATAAACCTGCAGATCACAATCGCCGTACAGTAGAAGGCATAATATGACTTTGCCTCCTCACTCATAAGGATTGTGAGTTCGAATCTCACTTGAAACATGAGCGTGCGTCTGCGTTCTTTCTGGTTTTTTATTATCCCGTGTAGATAGTGGCTTTATGGTGGTCTAATCCCTCGTACGAATAAAGTCTGTAATATTCATAGTTTCGGATTATTTCTGAAAGGGAAGGGGACAGAAAGCTTAATCCGTCAAAGGAAGAAGACATTTTGTAGCTCTTCTTATAAGCACGTGCAACAGTAGGCTTTTATCCCTGTTGAATCATTTCTTCCTTATTCCATTCAGAGTTAACAAACTTATTGACCTCGAAACGTAATACTTCATTTCCTACTTGAAGCCATTTTGCCCGAATTCGATCAGTAGCTGGTGGTATAGGCTCCTCAGCTTCTCAGCCTAAAAAGGGATGCTTATTCTGCATCAGCGGCTTTCTGATATTGGGTATTAGTGTTTCTGAACCTGCCTATCAATTCCATGCACAGTCAACTGTTCACAGAAGTAATTCTTACATCTATACGTAATATTCTTGGAATCAACAACAATATCACACTTCTCATCCGTCAATGATACTTCTTAAATTAATTTATGCTTCTGATATTCTTATATGAGTTATGTGAATGGAAAAGTAGCGGCTCCGGTCTAGAAAACCGAAATTAACGGCCGTGGGGTTTCGATGTGCTGACCACGCGACACGCTCTTTCCGCTAAAGTTGTCACTAACTTCGCCGAAAAGCGGCGGTCGCTCTGTCGGTGTAGTTCGCTTGCGGACTAAAACCACGGAGTTCATTTTTTTAATATTCTTGCCCTTCCTATTTGTCTCAACTCATTAATTTTGGCTTTCAAATATTCCCTTTACCTTCCACTGAAATGTCTACTAGCTTCAGTTCTTACATTGTTCAAATAACCTCACTTCATTTGGTTCAGATCTTGTGAACATTTCAATTTAACTTACGCCCTTTGCACTTGTTTGTGCATAAAACGATGGGGTGAAAACGGAGATAGATCCATAGACATATGCAGCCCGCTAATACGGTTCGGGTATAACACAAAGTATACAGTGCCGTCCTATCTTATGCGGTATGAAGGTATTAATAAGTTATCACTTCATGAGCAAAGTTTGAAATAATTCGAATCCCAAAATCCCCCTCACTTTACATTTATTCCTGTGAGAAAACATGTCTTGAATTATGTGAGGTTTTGAGGAATGCATCCCGGCATAAAATGCGACCCCAATATCAGAATAAAGAAATCATAAATGAAACCTCTACATAAATGCAACAAAATATACATTTTAAACGTGCATGCCAGAAAACACTTAAAGTTTAGAAGAAAAGAAAAATGGTGTTCACCTCAGCAAGCCATGAATAATATTCAAATTCATAAAACATTATCGCAGTTCGTAAAGTTACCACATCTTTCAACAGAAATGACATCGCCCGTTTTATTATTAGAACCAGAATTCGAAGGTTTTCATAATTCTTCCTACAACAGGAAATATATGCCTAAATCATGAACAACGAATGAAACGAACAATGATTCGCATTGATTCCACTAATTGCATGTAAACTTTTAATTGAACCACCTGGGAGGAAGACACCATTTTGGAGACTGAGGCATTTGAACTTCCTTAATTAACAACAATGTCACTTTCGATATTATGTAGCGTCTAATCTAGGCATAGAAGAGTGAATAATATTGTATCAGTTAACAAACGAATAAGGCCTGATGGTGTGAACTATTCAGCTGCCTCAGGATAGCTTCCAATGGCGTGCTCATGTGAATTGGCAACGGGATACAAAATATGCCCCGGTCTCCTGTACGATCTATTACAACCGTGTGTGGAGCAAAGAATAGGTTACTACCAACGTGGCTTCCGGAGAAGTAAATCAACAGTAGATCACATACAGTCAATGAGAGAGAATTTGAAAGGAAAACAATGGAATGTGGAGTCAGAATATTTCACCTTTTTGACTGATTTCAGAGCAGTTTATGACGCCATGAGAAGGAAGAAATTACTAGAGGATATGAAGGAGATTAAAATAGTCCAGAAATTAATTTTGTTGGTAAGAGCAACTTTGGAACATGTAAAACACAGAGTTAAATTTCAGAACGTTTTTCTGTGTTTTTGTATAGGTAAAGGCCTTCCGACGAGCTGATCACCCGCCCAAGGAGTCCTACCGAATGTGTAAGATCTAGAAAAACCGAAGTGAACAGAGAAGTTCATGGAGGTAGGCCTAGGCCCACTGGGGCTGTAGTGCCAAGGAAAAAAAAACTGCAGAACAACCCATCAGAATCATTTGGAACATAAATGGGTCTAAGGCAGAGGAATGTCTATTTAACGTAGAATTAGAAAAGGCAGTTGGAGGTTCGGAGATGGAAACCGAAGAGAGCTGTATATAACAAAACTATCCAGGTACTTGCATACGGGACGACATTATTTTAGAGAGGAGAATGACAGGTGTGCTGAAATAAGCAATCAGAAACCTCAGTAAATCAGTGGAACTTAAAATCAATTTGAAAAAATTTGAATATATGGAAGTAAAAAATGTGCCCTCTAATGACCTCATTAACATTCCTACCTTTGAATTTTCATTCAAAAAATCGCCCTACAAAAATATTATTAGTGAATGACAAAATAGAAAGGCTGTAGAATAAACTGGTAGTGTCAAAATCCTGGCTTCATGGTTTGGTGCTTAAGCATAAGGATAACTTTATTTTTACTCTCTCGCACTAAGTTCCTTATACATTAAATTTAAGTGGCAGTTCAAAATCTCAAGGAACTTTTGACAGTTGAAAATATCTTAAATTAAAACTAAAAAAAAAAAAAATATTGCCAACTTTATTTTTCGCTCTATAAAATAAAATTTTAATGATGCTGCATGAGATTATGGTAACACATTTCGCCGACATAGCGATAAAAGCACTAGTTGCAGGCAGCATGAATTATTTTGCTGGTAGGTGGCTCTGCTAACGTTAGTCTCTCGATCGTCAACTGCAGTCGTCTTAATTAAAAATTACTATTTTAAGAGCCTAAATTTTTTTTCTTCTTGCTGTTAATATTGGATATATTGAATGGATTGTTAACATTAGAGGAACGCATACTTATATTTCTATGTATAACGCTATGGACGTTTGATCTATTTTGGGCCCGATCTATTAAAGCCCATATGAGTGTGTATATCTACTTTATAATCTTACAAGCTCAAATATTTTAAAATAAACACGTCTATGAACATTCGACATTATCCCATTTTAATCTGCTAAACAGCATCATAACAAATTTATATACGTGTTTAACAACTGGATGACAGAAGAGCATGAGCAAACAAATGACTTAGTTCTATAGCGTACAGAAACTAAAAGGCCACGGATAACAAACAGAGGTGCACAGCACGATGAACGTATGATATATTAAAAAGCTAGTACTGGTACATCAATAACATGACACCACCTCCTGTGTTGATAAATGTCCAGGAAAGTATTATGGTTCGGCCGCAAGGAGGAGTGGTTTCAAGGAAGAAAACCCATGGTTCGTAGGCATATATTAAAATTGGTTGCGCTGCTACACGCCATCGAAGAACTTGCTTCCCTCTCATCGACATCGTAACGAAGTAAGTAAGCAGTTGAACGTTGTTTGTCTGTTGTCAACATGTAAAATATTTTATAGTAATTAACACATAAATAGAACTATTTCATTTGAGCGGATTGATTCTTAAATGTTTTCAAAACTTGTAAAGAATTTTGCAGTATTTTGTGGAATCCAAAACTTAAAAAAAAAAAAAGTGTTCATAAGAGCCCGCTACAGGATCCCATTTTAAGCCAAATGTATTCCGTCCATTTCCCCATAAATTACATTCATAACTTCCATTTTAAAATAAATCTCTCGTTTATATATTATTCTCAAAATCGAACTCTCTCCTTCAGGTATTCCAACGAAAATTTTGTGGGCATTTCTCAGTTCTCCCATGCGTCCCACATGTTTCGACCATCTCATTCTCGTTGACTTTATCATCTAATAATACATGGTGGAGAGCACTACGTGGGGCCCTTTTAGTAAATTTACCGAATACTCGTACAATTACTTTTTCCTCTTCCTAGGGCGTTTCATGTACTACGATATGTCGGCATCCTTGTCGGTATGGGACACAATACAAAGTCATACGCAGTAACTATCTCTGTCGCAGTCAAGGATCCAGTTATATTGTTGTTCCCATATACAAACACAGGAGTTTTGTTTTTCCTTGGCACTACAGCCCCAGTGGGCCTAGGCCTACCTCCATGAACTTCTCCGTTCACTTCGGATTTTCTAGATCTTACACATTCGGTAGGACTCCTTGGGCGGGTGATCAGCTTGCATTATCGTCTGTCAAATAAACATGCTAACAATTTTAGTATTTATTTTAAAATACGAGTAAGTTCTGCTGGGAACTACGCAGTACCATGCAGCATACTGTCTGCTCGTGACCAGTCTTCCCATCATAACGAAACATCTGCTGATGCTACCGTTAACAGACTAAAATTTGCTGAAACTATTTCTTCTGGGTAAACTGTAAAGGTAAGAAGTTTTTCCTGTGCTTAACTAATCAAGCTCTATCTAATGATGACTTGTGGGAAAGTGGATTTATATATCCACGTATTCTTGAGCTCGTCACTAGATGAGGTTAGTTCTTCTGGGTTAAAGGAAAGACATAATTAACCTCCTCGTTTTTTCTGACAAACTAAAATATTGTTACAAAGAAACATTGTTAAAAATATTTAAAGAAATTTGAGACTGATTTTATGGTAAATTTTCTTTTCGCCGTGCATTTGTTTAAATAACCACTGAGTGTGACAGACTTAGTTGGCTCATATTTTTCGATAAACATTCACAATATCAGACAAAGTGATTTAGGAAAAGAAACGTTGCTCTATTACAGAAAGAAACTGTTGGAAATTTTTACTAAGCATTTTGATATTCCTGAAGAATTTTTAAAACGTTTTCAATACGCTCATACTATTTTTTTTCTGGAACGTTTTCTTCTTTTAATCAGCATATGCAAATTTCGTCCTTAGCTCCCGTCGCTAACTCCGGAATTCGAAAGGTTATTAACCGACTGCTGTTATCGAAATCAGTAGGACTTGATGATATGCATATTTTTGGTTTTATACCTTTTCTCAATTTTGTCTTCCATATTATATGTGTAACATTTCAGAATAAATTTCCTAATTTGTGGAAGCAAGCATAATTTGTTCTCACTTTTAAAAGAAAGCACACATGTGCCTCTGCTGCTATTCAAAGGCCTATAGTTATACTTGAACTGTCTTCGCTTTCACAGAAGCTGGGATCTTGGGTTCTAATCCCACTTAAATCATGAATGTTTGGTGTGTGTATGCGTTCATTCTTTGTCTGTGTTGTCTTGTGTTTAGATAGCGTCCTTGCGACAGACTGATCACTCGTCCAAGGAGTCCTACTGTCTGTGAAAAATGATTACGGAACTGAATAGAGGCCATGGCCCTGAATTGGCTGGAAGAGTCATTAAAATAGTTATACTTAAGTATTCCTCTAAAGTTTTCGAACTAAAAATGCTTCTCATTTATTTACATCTAAGAAAGTAACAAATTAATATCTCTTTATAACAATGTTGTCACTTCTCTCCTTGAGTTTGTCCACATGGTCAAGCTGATTTATCTTATTTAATATTGATTTCGACCTCATTCTACATGCACTGCCTCCGCACAAACCTGGTGATTACGGATCATCTTGTGGCCGAACCTGTATATCTTCATTCATCTCCCTTATCAGGGTTGTTATTATTATTATTATTATTGTTATTATTATTATTATTATTATTATTACTGGGGATAAATGAAACGAGTGGTATGTACTGTCTTCGCTCGCTTGGAAACCGGGATCTTGGGTTCGAATCCCACTCAGGGCATGGATGTTTGTGTGCGTTTTTCTGTGTTTGTGTACAGATAGAGGCCTTGCGACGAGCTGATCACCCGCCCAAGGAGTCCTACCGAATGTGTAAGATCTAGAAAAACCGAAGTGAAAGGAGAAGTTCACGGAGGTAGGCCTAGGCCCACTGGGGCTGTAGTGTCAAGGAAAAGAGAATCAAAGGAGTGGACGCCAGTGAGAGGTATACTCCTATAAATGTAATTAATCGCAGATAAACGAAAGTCTGATCGTAAGGAATAGGCAGCCAGCTAACATGAGAATTTCAAGATTGTTAGCATACATAGGTACCAGCACAAATGGCAGGGAGCTTCCTCACTAGAAGGTACCAAAATCGCTCAGGATGAGATACACAATGAAGCACAACACATTCACGGACTGCAGGCAGATTCGGAGTCCGATATCTTGCAATTAAAGTAGGATCTACTTACAAACATTTCATTTCGATGAATATCGAGTCATGTAAATCACTTTATTTAGCGATTTATAAACTTCGATTTAAATCGAAAATTTAATATAATATTTTGGCAACAGAACGTGCAGCAAGCGTCTGCTCTGGTTCAACAGGTGAAGCGAAGTGATTTGCAGTTGTGAGAGCTACCAGTTCGAAACGCTACAAACTCAAACGTGCTGCGTTCAGGAATTACGTAATTCTCTTAAGTAATAGGTCACAGTCAGGCTAGACAACTACGTCATAAGTTCCCTGATACAAATAGGTTGGCTGGTACTTAAACCCTTCCTTCGAAGATGCGGAAAGCATTGCGTTCAGAGGCGAGTCGAGCTCGAAGACGGTTGCACAAGCTTTTTAAGGAGGAGACAAGCTGGTACCTCAAGATCTAAAAAATTACACAGAAACGTTGTATTTCCAGCGTAAGATAAAGCAATACAACATTATAAAAGTCACGATTATGCCTTTATTAATGGCCGAATTTAAGTATATCAACATGTAAAATTGATAAACCAGTAACATTAAAATAATTATAAATAAATTTGCAGTACATGTTTCAATCAAAATACAATAAATTATTTAAAACGGTCCGAAAAAAACGCCGAGGCACTCCCGTACATATAAACCGGCTTCGCGGTATTCTGACAAGCCGACAATATTCTTTGCATATTTCTGGCAGATTTCCCTGTCTCTCGCTGCGTTTTCAGGCGTTCCTTAATGTTCAGTATTCGGGTTCTTGCTGTTTAAAATTTACATTAATGATATATGTGACATGATTAATTACTCAAAGTTTTTTTTTCATGCTGATTACATTAAAGTTTTTGGAGTGTTTAAATCACCTAGTATTTTTTTTTAATTTGGAGTCAGTTATTGGCTGTGTACGTGACTGGTGTTCCGTTAATTTGTTTTATGATTAGAGTTAGGAAAAGTAGTTATTACTTTCACCAGGGAAACAAAAACTGCTAAATTACCAGCATATTCTTGGAAACTTTCTTATATTTCGAAGTTATTTTATGAAGCATGTGGATATACGCATCGGCCGTAATCTCTATTTTCATCTTCATGTTGATTTTAGTTTTCATATTCCATGAAGATATTAGAGTCAATTCGCACTCAGCCTTCTTCACCAGAGACAACTACGAGTAAATGATGTTGTATTTTACTTTGGTCAGATCTGAGCTAGAGTGTGCCTCTGATGCCTTCAGCTATTACGATTGGTGATTCCAGTACATACATAAATAAAATGTGTAAGCCTTTGCGACATATGATACTTTCGAAATAATTAGTATCGTTATGACGGTTGATTAGAACAACTACACTCTTAGACACTACACACCCGTCTCAGTAGTTCAGATGATTTGCGTTTAATAAACATTTATAATGGTGCGAAATCTTATGCTTAGGCTCCAAATATAATCTGCCTATTTGTTCTTCATCAGATCATACTTCATTTTTTCTATTTATTATTATTATTGGAGGGGGTGGGTTTCCTCATGCACCGCGACTAATAGTTTATTGTACGTCCCCCTTTGATATTCTACCAGTCTCCATACCCTGCCGGTACTGGTGCTCGCTATCAGCCCCGTTTAGCCAGTGAGGCTAGCTGTGGTACCCGATGCTTCCCCATCTACCGGAGGCATTGGAAACTACTTGGGCGGGAAACTTTTTACCTAATTTTGCTCAGAGGTCTCCTAGAGATATGAGGATCTTTTACGTGCCGTAAATCTACGACACGGGACCCACGGCTTAAAGTCCCTCCCGGAGGACTTGTTCCACGACCTCCGCCGGGTTTTAACCCGCGTACCTTGAGTCATGACGTGGGAACGTTACCCCTAGACTACGGAGGCCGCTTCTTTGTTTCTATGTTCAGTTGTTCCTCCAGCCACTGTTCTTCAGGTATATAGGTATATGTACTACCGCTGCTGATGCAGTTCGTAAATTCGTTGATATTTAGGTACTTAGGTTTCAGTTTAAATAACATTATTTTATGCTAGCTTTTATGTACTATTCTTGTGTTTGTTTTTGTTTGTTGTCTCGTTTGCATGTTCACTCTGTAACTGGACACTGGCTGTTTAGTTCAGCACGTATTAATAAAGAATTGAGAGCTTAGACTGAATTTTCTCAGGATAGATTTCATGGTTAGTTCTTGTTAATGGGATAATAAATTTTCGGGTGTCCAAAAATGGTGTGTTTGACTTGACATGTAAGTGACTTTCACATTTCAAGCAGGATTGTTTTCGTGGAGTTAGTCGTATACAAAACTCTTCAAATTACCGAATCGGATGTTGTATATAATACTTTATATAACTCTAATGAAATGCTATTTTTCCTTTTTTAGACTCAAATCATGGGGAAAAATGATGAAATCTGTATAACAGGTTATGTGACGGTCTTGTGTTTTCTACTTACTTTACTCTCTGGTGAGTACACGGCTTCAGAACATTTTCTGCTTTCCAACATCATTTCTCACCTTCCGACAAAGGATGTGAAGCATGGGATATCATATCTTCACATGGTTTTCATGAATCAACTTACAGTAATGTTTTTCCATTCTTTCAGACACTTTGATTATTTTCGTCTTTCGTCTTTTGGTTAAAATGCTACAGTATACATTACATATTTACGCACTGGCATAGCAATGAATTTTAGAGGGTTAACATGGATGAATCTTTTATTCGTTTTGTATAATTACGGATAGCGAACAGTAATTTATTTTCATATTTTCTTTCTGAATACGCATAACCTACATATTAAGAGTAAAACCCTAACAATTTTTGCAATAGCTTGAATTGAAAACATTTCTATGAAAGTCATAACTCATATCTGAGTACGGTTTGAAGTTCTCACATTGGTAGTTTTGAAAGTTTCTATTTTGGGGATATAACATTAAAGTCTTCGATGTATTTACGTATACTATTCGTAAATGCCTCACATTAATTTAAGTGAGCTTAAATAGCGATATCTTTGTCTGCAAATGATAGGAAGTTCAGATTATATATATTTTATGACGTTTAAACGTCACTGAAAAATGTTGTTTTTCTTCATTTTGTAATCTATACCAGATTTCAAAGCCTCCATCATGGTGGATAACTTTTACGATGATGTAAACAGACTTATTATATTTCTATATCATAAAGTTGCTTCGCTAACGGAACCTGTGAAGTCAGTTAAGATAACTGCATTTATGCACTTTCTTAAAGCAAGGCAGTGCTTACAAGTTTCGTTGGAATAGCGACAAAGTTATGGCGTCTACACTGCTCTATTCTAATGTAAGTTGCATTGGTATTTTTAGAGTAAGAAATGGCTTTCTCGGGAATCAGATAATTTGTAATAAATGTGACAGCTGTATTGATGTTTTCCGTTGAATCACCGGACTGATATACTAGATTCAATAAAAATTATATTAAACGAATGATTTATTTATTGAGCACATCGTAATATAAGTGGATCACATGGTGGTAGTTATTGCCCTAGTGATAAATCCTGTACATTGACTTTTGAAGGAATGGTGTGTGGACAAGGTTGCTCTCCAAAGAATTACGGCACCAATAAATATGTGTGTGTGTGCAACGCCACCTACTGCGACAACTTGCATCCCCCAGAAGAACTGCTTCAACCTGGATACTACCTGCAGTACACTTCAACACAGAAGGGAAAACGTTTGCAGCCTATATCAATGGAAATCTCTACACAAGGTACATTAAAATACCTTATATTTTCTTTAAAATTTCCATAGTTACTGTAACAATAATGTAGAGCCGGTATAGCGATTAGCTATGGGAGCTGGACGACAGAGGGGTCGGAGTTCTTGTCCCGGTAGGTTCAAGAATTTTCTCTTATCCACGTTGTCCAAACCAGCTCTGGGGTCCACCCAGCGTCCTATCCAATAGGTACCGGGGTTACTTTCATTGGGAGTAAAGCGGATGGGGCGTGAAGTTGGACCACTCAGTTCTAATTAGTGTCGAGGTCAAGAAAACGTAGGTATATACATCCATTTTCCCATAAGCCCTCATGTTGCAGTGCTTAATTAGCTAAGCACAGGGATAACTTTACCTTTTAAGATAAGAATAATGAATAAATTCTAGTTACTTTTGTAGTTACATGCCTCCTTTTGTATTTCAATGCAAGTATATACCGTATTTACGCATGTATAGGCCGCACATTTTTTGCCAAAAATTGAAGAGGAAAACTGGGGTGCGGCTTATATTCGAAATATTCGAAATCACACTTCATTAAAAAAAATTATATTCATAATTAGTAATACAGAGTGTTCTACTCCTGAAATAATATTCCAAGAAAATTATTTTTTCTATAATTTCTGTCTGAAAATTGTGCTGCGGCCTATACATGCGTAAATACGGTAATACAGTGCGTACAATCAAGTGCGCGCCGCGGCTGCAATTTGCCGTGAGTCATACCACCGCAGAACGGATGCAGTCGCGGGGAGGAGTTGCAACACTCCCCGCGACTGCATCCGTTCTGCGGTGGTATGACTCACGGCAAATTGCAGCCGCGGCGCGCACTTGATTGTACGCACTGTACATTCCTTTAGTGTGTTAGACAAATTTTGGGATAGGGCTTTATGAGTGGGTAAGGGCCACGTTTTTAAGAGTTATTATCCTTGATCCTCTCACACATCAGATCTATATAAATAATACATTCGACAATTTGCCAGCAAATAACGGAACAGGTAAACATGCATTTCACATTCAGTACTCAAGTAAGATGTCTTTGCATGTGTCAAAATAGGTTTTCAGTGACTTTGTTGTGTAAATTTGTCCGAAGATGTAGCATGCGAAAGGGAAATGAAAAATTCATATAAATTTTGACAGGAAAATCTGGATAAAATCTTAGACACATGCCAAATCGAGCCATCTGGCTACGGCTGAGCTTCTTCGAGCACTGCGACGAACCCTTCAATTACATAAAGGACTTTGAATTTCATGACCTAAGCGACTATTATTTCGTAAAGGAGGATATCGCTGCTTGGAGATGGTTCACCTTTTGGAAATAGTTTCACGATTTCGTGTAGCCTGCAATGTTTTCGTTTCCATCCGTCCATCCTTCCATAAGATAAAAGCAAAACAATTATAAATCCCACTCAATTAAGATACTAAATTAGTAAAGCGTCTGGCTACAGCCTCGATAAACAGGGTTTGATTTGTTGGCGCCACCAGGATTTTTCAAGGAAGGGCAGCCAGAAAATTTGTTTACAAACCTACTACTAAGCCGTTTAATATTACTTTTACTGTTGGCCTTAGAGTATTCAGGACAGAAGAATTATATTTAAATACTTTCAGTTGTCGTTATTAATATTTTGTGTATTTAATTTTAATATATTCTAAAATTCCAGCAGGGGAGAAGATCCTTAGTTTTTTTTCACTTTGTCGGCGCCCACGGTTTCATTTCCGGAAGAGAGGAATTATTATATTCATCTTGTCGAGATAAACTCTGGGGCCTTGCCGCCCTTACGTCCACGGTTGAGCACGCGTACATAGCTTTGGTATAAGTATGGGTGGATTTCCCTCGAAACTGAATGAGCTGCACTGTGCAGCTGATCTCTCACGTCGCTCACATCTTCTGCTATCGAGGTGCAAAGCTTCACTTCCCTAAGCAGTGTGCACCTTCACCGCATGGTGCTTGTGTATTCGTACAAGCAGTGTCAAGTGCATCCACCATGAAGTATCTAGTACGATAGAAACGTGACAGCGGGAGAGTGACGGCGCACAGTGCAAAGAGACAGCACTACAATTTCTATATTTTATGTTCTAACCTCACTGTCAAAAACTGTAAATGCTGAAAATGTGCATTGCGTTCTTGCCATTTGGTAACACCGTGCATAGGTCCAGTAATCTTCAACACTCTACTGAAATAATTGAATTAAAAGACTTAACAATGAGTATAACGTGTTTGATAAGTCATGTATTTAGTCCGTAATTTTCTTAAGTCACAGTCAAATTTCGCGAGGATAAAACATTCACATACGACTCTTCACTTTCACAAGTGAGCGCAGTCGCACATGAAAATATGAACTTCTGAAAGCCGTAAGAGAAAGTGGAAAGTACAAGCGTTGAATATTAACTGATGCCGATTGGTATAATTCTTGCATACAACAACCTTCGCAAAATGCAACTAGAATTAGAGACGCTCGTGATGATTTTTTTTATTGCTAGTGGGGTGGGACTAAGTGCCTTGTACTGCGGCCACTTCTGGCCTATTGTACCAGCCCCAGATGATAGGTGAGGGTGATTGTGGAGCAATTGGGGGAATGAAGATTGGCAGGGGAAACCGAAGTACTCGGAGAAAATCTGCCCCAGCGCCATTTTGTCCACCGCAAATCCCACTTCACCAGACTGATCAGTGATCAGAGAAAAACTCGACTGGGAGTATTATATGAAGTCCATACCTTCAAATGTAGTTGCATGAAATCCACTGCAATTTTCTTTACTTTATCTGATATTTGAGTTATTCATATAGTAATTTTTCTCCGCAATGCATAGCGCCAACAACTGGAAATGTGTGGAATTTGTCGAGTTCAGTGCAGTACCAGGAGATTCTTGGCTTCGGCGGGGCGATCACTGACGCCGTGGGCATCAACTTGGGCACACTCAGCAACGACGCCCGAGAAATTCTGCTCAAGTAAGCAAAGCCACTAAAGGTGGCACAAATTATAATGAAGGAAGAAATATACAGCTTAAATATATGTCTTTATAGAAATTATCAAGCAGAAAGATAGGTAAAAACTTCATTGTTCAGAAACGTTTACCAAGCAGACCCACGTACGGGTGACGTCACTGGTGTATATTCAGAAATGCCAGATTTGTATGGGATAATATCCTAGAAATAGGCCACGCCTGCTGTCTTCAGAATTCCTTCCTATACTAAACACGCGGCCATCTTCCCGTGACCCAATCTTATTCAAAGAGTAGAACTATTGCATTTGAAATTGTAACAATGGATAAGATTATTTTCAGAGTAGCTGATAGTAGCTAAGCTGATTAGTGAATTCCAATTTATATGGAACTCAAAGGTTCATTATTATGATCACACAAATCCGGTAACATACACCATCTTGAGCCAGCTGAATCCAGTATAAACACCCATACCACATTTTCTTAAGATCCGTCTCAATATTAACTTCTTGTCTACGACTAACGCTCCCAAAGTAGCCTCTTCTATATAGGAATTCGGACAGATTTTTGTATGCATCCTTCATCACCATCATTCGTAATACTTTTCGCATCCATCTAATCCCCCGCTCTTTAAACACATTACCAAAATTAGATTAAAGGTAGGCTTCTCGTATGCAATTTTCTCCAGCCATTTATTAGTTTCTCTTCCCTTCTGTCAAAGTATTCCCCTCAGCATTTGCTTCTCGAACGCTGTCGTCGCTTTCTCAAAGAGTGTAATCAAACATCATAATTATTCGACGGACCTACGATCCGTTCAGGAAGATAGACTTGAACATCCCCCTCACAAGAAAGTGCAGCAGAGAGAGGAGATTCTCCGAACAAGTGCTCTCATGTAGAAGGCGAAAGGCCGTGAAGCCATATTTCTCGTACCTAACACACTTCATGAAACGTCGCATTATATTTGTCAGCACTCCTCTTTTTGCGAACTATCCGGATTTCAAGACCTAGAAAGGATAAAGGCTAAAGTAAGAAACTAGAAAGTTTCTAGTCGCAGTAACCGTGGTGCCTATTCTCAGAAAGTTTTCCCTGCGCTTATTTAAACACCAAGCAATGACGTAGGGGCCAGTAGAGGTCTGGCTCCACATATTCTTAATCTCATAACTAGATGGAGGTAAGTGACCAGATTCACAGAGGCCCGGTCACATTAATTCCGGTAAAAGATTCTCTGGTACCAACTGGGTAGAACGCTGAGTGGGCCTTAGACCCGGTTTGGATGTTGTGAAGAAGAGGAAAATCTTTCGTCTCAACCGGAAATCGAGCTTTGATTCTTCAGTAGTTTAGCCCGTAACCCAGCCACTATACCAACCGAACTAACCCGGTTCTGTCTCTTTTCACATCACAATGAAAATTAGAGCTTTTCTCTAATTTGCAACAAAGAAATGACGTTTCTGAAATTTACAGCAGCCTCATTAGACAACAGATCATGTGGTTCTTGCGCTTTCACATTTCCATGATATATCCTTCAGTTTGGGGATGTGTACACAAACACACAAACACCAAACCAAGTAGCGACATATGTTCATGTTCGGTCGCCATAAGGCAGGAGAAAACTAATAAAAAGGTAGCTAAAATATCCTTCGGAAATGTGAACGACCCTAACAAATCAAAGTTGCATTCACGGAAAATGTTTTTAAACTAGGTGAATGCTTGCTACTATTCATTTAGAAACCGTTCGTCTCATAATGTTATACTGCAGAATTCTGTTGCACTTTTCACTTAGTGTAAATTAGTTTTTCACAGTCTAACGAGCAACACTATAATCTATGTTTCAATAAGTTTTATAAAACATTAGTGTTGTAAGTGAGGCTGTAAAAATAATTGACACTTTTCGTCTCCCTGTCTTGTTTCTAAATGTAAAGATTAATATACAACACATAAAACTATATGAGCCAGTATAGCGACTGGCTGGATGATCGAGGGGTCAGAGTTCGAGTTCAGGTATGGTAAAAAAATTTTCACTTCTCCACGTCGTCCAAACCAGCTTTGGGGTCCACTCAACCTCCTATTCAATGGGTACCGGGGGATCTTTTCCAGGGTATAAAGCGGCCGGGGCGTGAAGCTGATCACTCACCTCCAAATTGTGCCCAGGTTAAGATAACGTGGGTCTATAGACCCACTCCCCCATATGCCTTCATGGCGTAGTACTTAATTAGATAAGTACAGGGACAACTTTATTTTGCCTTTACACAAAACCATATTTCCTTGTCTGCATTGATGTCAGACTAAGGTAAGAACACTCCTTGAATGCGTACGAAGAAAGCGTACAGGTGAGTTTATTTGAACCGAAGAGAGGAAACAAAGAGTAGGCTGGGGAACTAGCATACTGTGGAGCTATGTCTTGGGCCGCGCCATAGCTCAAGCGGTTAGTCGCTGGCTTCCCACCGCCGCGGCCCGGGTTCGATCCCGGGTCTGGTCAAGTGGGATTTGTGGTGGATAAAGTGGCACTGGAGCAGGTTTCCTCCGAATACTTGGATTCCCCTGCCAATCTTCATTCCACCAATTGCTCCACAATCACCCTCACCTATCATCTGGGGCTCATACAATAGGTCAGAAGTGGCCGCAGTACAAGGGACTTAGTCCCACCCCACTAGCAATAAATAAATTAAAATAAAATAAAGCTGGATTCTTCACAAAATACAGGGCTGACACGCCGGCAAAGGCGATCCAAGCCGTCCCTGGGGCGGCATGATTTCAATCGCGGCACATTTTAAGATTCATTTTTCTTTCTGGCTTTATGTTGAACGTTTTCCATAAAGTGTCTGCAAGTTTCGTGTAGTTAAGTGTGACGAAGTTTTTTGGGGGGAGGAGGAGGAACCGCTGTTTTTAGCTGAGCAAGGGTTTGGGCGTCATTTCCGATGGGCCGAAACGGCATATAGGTTCGCGCTTGCCCTAATTAAGTTTTAATAGGATGACAAAATCAAGGGCTATAAAAGGGAGTGGCCGTTAGCAAGAACGGGAGAAAAACGAAATGTTTAAAATAATTTAACCTGAAACTCAAAGGAAATAGGCCATTTAAAACAATAAGGCATGGACTCGAGGATAACATTAAAGAGATCTCAGCGCTGATTATATTCACGTGGGCCACGATATATGTCTTGACCGAGTGGCCATTAGCTTATCAAGATAGACTCACCTCTCTGAACTGAGTTAGCCAATTACACATGACTTTATTTTTAAGTGTATTCGATTTTGAATTTCATTCTTTTTATTTTTTCTTTAGAAGTCTGAAGACTCGCGTCCTTATATTTGAGGTGTGTAAACAGAAGTGAAATGTGTTTCCCTCCTTCAGCCAATACTATGGTCCGCAAGGCATCGGCTACACGTTCGTCCGAACTCCGATAGGTGGAAGTGACTTCTCACTTAGATTCTACACTTACGATGATGGCATCGCAGACCGCACCCTCTCACGCTTCAAACTCGCAGAAGAAGATTACAAGTACAAGGTAAGAAAGTCAAATTAATAAAAGCAACTTGTTCTAATAAACATAATCACTAACCGATAGATATCACGGGCTATAATATTTGTCATCTCTTCGTGTCATTGAGCTCAATATGTAAATGATTTTTCATATTGTAGAAAATTAAATGTTTCTTTATCCATTTCAAGCGCAGTGTTTACCGGAAAACCTCGAGACTGTCGTAAGGGGAATTTAATCATATTTTCTGCTCTTATTTTCCAGCCCATTTTCTTATAACACATAGTATGTAACTTATACTGGTAGTTCCAATAAAAAGGTAAATCTATCCCACTAACAGACCGTCAAGACCCATAGGGTTGTGAGACGTTGAGGCTCCCACATTATCTAGAAAATCGGCTCAGAGATGGCGGTGAGGTTGTCAGGCTTACGCGCCAGCCGCCCTTTACCCCACCAGGAAGATTCCTGGTGCTCATTTCCGTTAGAGACTGAGTTGAAACCAGGGCTATAGTGCCGCTGGAAGGAGTAGGTAAATTGAAAAATCCAAAGACCTCATCGGAAATCGCACCCGCGAGGACAGTGCCTCAGCCAACTGCTCTACGGCGTGCCCCTTCCAGCATAACGTAGGCAGAGGCTAGATTAAAAAGTGACTTTGATTAGAATGAAGAATAACTGCTTGTAATTTCTAAATGTACAGCTCCCTTACTTGAAGTATATCAAGCAGCTCTCAGATCCCAAGGTGATAACTGCTCCCTGGTCACCACCGGAGTGGATGATGGAAGCAAGGAACGCCACTGTGGGGTTCACACGTCTGAAGGACCAGTATTATCAGATCTACGCCGAATACTTCGTCAAGTAAGTGCACTGCACAATTCTTTTCTGTATTTCAGGTCATAATTGGGCTGGCATTACGGTGTGTACATTTAACTTCTAAACAATATGACCATAAGAACATTGGCTACTTTTGTTAAGTTTTAACAACAGAACTAAAACTAAAACTAAACTCCGTGGACTGTAGTCCGCAAGCGAACTACACCGACCGAGCGACCGCCGCTTGTCGGCGAAGTTAGTCCTAAATTTAGCCGATAGAGAATGTCACGTGGTCAGCGCAACGGATCCCCACGGCCATTAATTGAAATAGCTCCTCAATTATCCTCACGAGGCTGAGTGGACCCCGTTCCTGACCAATTACTCCTCATAAAATTTTGTAGCGCCGGAAATTGAACCCGGGACCTCTGGATCTGTAGCCAGGAACTCTGACCACTAGACCACAGAGATGCACACTTGACTGAAAAGTGTGTTTCATCTTATGAACGTTTGAAAAATATAATGAGAAGCAGAATACGCTTTGAAGATTCGTCTTGGGAAAGTGCATTGTGACGATGGGAGGTGAATGCTACGATTCGGTAACCGAAATCTTGACCCTTAGATTCTGCTACCAGATATTTGGTTAACTACTTATATAATTATATTTAATAGTCAGTATACAAAGGTTCACTTCCCCTTAAGTACTTTGCTTGAATTTATTGCATCGTACATCTGCTGTTCTGTGATACATTTAAGGGAAAATGACAAATGAATTTAAAAATATATTCAAAATATTTGGAAGAACAATATTGTGATCAAATTTATAAGAGAAGCTTCGGTTAATGTTAGGATAAAAGCTGATTCGGTGTTTGATTCTGTGATTATTTTATTAAAACTTAAAACAAAATTTCCTTAATTATTTACTTTGATTTGTATTACAGTTTCTTGCAAGCTTACCAAAAGGAAGGGATTGATATTTGGGGTCTGACCGCTCAGAATGAACCTGGAGACGGCTACTACGTGTACTTCGGCATTAACAGCTGCGGGTATTCCCCCGAAGAAGAGCGCAACTTTGTCGCCAATAACTTGGGCCCAACATTGCAGAAGAATAATTTCGGGAAAGTGCTCATTCTCGGCTGTGATGACCAGAGGACAGTTCTTCCAGAATGGGCAGAAGTGGTGAGTGCTGATGGGAGTCCGGGACAGCTGCGAGGTAGTGGTCTAGGTCTCTTCTACTCTTCCGTAACCGGAGTGTAACATGCGGACTCCATGATAACGTGACATCTCTTGAATTAAGAAAAACTCTACAGTAACGGTGCCTTTTCTCTTTATTCCTTTTCCTTTATTTCCTTCGTTCCTACTTTATATTATTTCTATTCTTTTAATTCAGGAGCCGGGATAGCGTTGTCGGTACAGCGACTGGCTACGGGCAGGACGATAGAGGGGTCGGAGTTCGAGTCCCGGTACGGTCAAGAATTTTCTCTTCTTCACGTCGTCCAGGCCGGCTCTGGGTTCCAACCAACCCCCTATCCAATGGGTACTGGGGGCTCTTTCCTTGGGAGTAAAGCGGCCAGGGCGTGAAGCTGAAAACTCACCAATTAGTGCAGAGGTCAAGAAAATATGGACCTATACATCCACTCTCCCATACACCTTCATGGCCTAATGCTCAATCAGTTAAGCACGGGGACAAATTTACCTTACCTTTCTATTCTTTTAATTCCTTATTTTCCTCCTCCTTCCTCATCGCTGCTTCTTTTCTTCTTCCTTCTCGTCCTCCATTTCCATCCAGAAATTTGGATCCTTCAAAGCCCGAAGTAAAAATAAGAATTTGTCACGTCATCTGTTCCTAGTTCGCACACTTCTTCAAACGGGTACAAAAGTTTAGGAATCTAAATTTTAGAATTATTATAGCGCGAGAAAATTCTTGTTCAGACTGCTCGAATCACTAAAGAATGGTCTCATTTCCTTTAATAATACTGAGCAAAGTGAAGCGTAGAATTGTGCTTGCCATTTTCAGATGCTTAGTGACGAGACGGCTTCTAAGTACGTGAGTGGCACAGCAGTGCACTGGTACTTCGATGATGACTACCCTGCATCGCGTCTGACACGACTTCACGATTCGTTTGAAGATAAATTCATCCTGTACACTGAGGCCTCCTACAGTAAGTACTGGACTCACTCGCAGCATTGCAATTCAGCTCTCGAACAAGCTTCTACGAGTATAGAGCTATAGGACCCAACACACCAAAAACAGTACTATTAAGGCTAATGTAAATAAGAATTTGCTAGATGACAGGGACTTTATAATCCAGCTGAGCTACAATCAGCTTCTGAAGAAACACTCTGTTCCATGGAGTTGGTCAGTCAGCCAGTGAAGACTATTAGGTCAATAGTACCGAGTTTACATACCTTATTTACAAAGTTATCATTCCTAATGCTATGTACTCTGTCTTGGGTAGACCTCTACATAAAGCACCAACAAGAAGCATCCTACAAATGTCTCTCACGTTACTAATTCATAATTCTTCAAGCCTTTTCATAAAATCCTTCCTGTTTCAGTTCCTGGCGCTAACGAACCGGCTGTTCTCTTTGGAGAATGGAAAAGAGCGGAGAAATTGGCAAAGGATATTATCGATGTAAGCAGACATATTAACTCCCTCTCTGTAGACATTTGCATGTTTACAAGCTTACACGATATAATTTACTATATCGTAAAGACAAATGTAAATGCAACTCCATTGTTGTGTTGCTCACGTAACAAAGCTCTTCCATAATATTTTTAAATTCTGGTTATAAATGTAATTAGACGTACTGACTTCAAGATGATACACAATTCTCCATATTTTTCATATTCTCTCAGCATCATTGCCGTGCATTTTGAGGCCGTGTATATAAAATCTCAGAACTCCTGCTGCGTGATTGTAATATTTTGTCAAGACCACAACGGCTTTGAGGCCCCTTCAGTCTGTCCAATTGATGCCTGCTTTTCCTTCCCGGATCCTTTAACTGAGCACTCACCTTTATCTAAAACTGAGCCTAAAAAGCCGCTGACTATTACTTCCACTTCCTTATACGTTTTCAAGTCCAGGTGTATAGGCACGATAGATAATTTCTGTGAGTATTAATATCATTGCGATTATTATTATTATCATAATCACTATCATTATCTGCCTGTGCTGCTATCGTTAAAGAACAAAGGCAGTTCGAACGAATTAAAGACGAAAAAAATAATTGATAAGATCCAAAAGACAGAAAGAATTTGGTTTTCCAGATTGGTGGAATTAAGAGAGACTAATCAAATATTAACCGCGTTCAGACTAAGAGGTAAAATAAAAATAATCAGAGTGTTGTTCGTTAGAGAAACGAGATCGGAAAGGATAAGCAGGAATACTTCCACTGTCTTCTAGATTTTATGATGACGATGATTGTTGTATCATCGACTGAAAAGCTGAAGTGTTTATTAGTTCTTCGTTCCAACGTGTCCTCACGAGCATGGATTTATTAAGCTGTGTACTGTGAGACTGAGACACCGACGGTGATGACCTTGCAGAGAACCTGCTGAGATGTTACGCTGTGAAGTCTTGTAGATGCCTATAAATATTTCGGAGGAGTATACTGCATCCATCTTGAGGGATCGAGAGCAAACAAAGGGGCAAGCAGAGCAGCTGTACTTGTTGCTTGGCTGGCTTACGTTTTGACCCTTAAGATGTAGACTGTGCATTCATTCCAAATACAGATAAATAGTTGCAATATTATACGGCATAATATCGCATAAGATTGTACTCATCAAAGTCATTTCTTGCTTGTAGATTATTATTAATCAGTTGAATTGAATTTATTTACATTCTATAAATCCTAAGTACAGAACAAGTCAAAATGTTACATACATAAGTACAGGCAATTTTAGCTTAAAAATTAATATAACTTAATTTTACATCATTCTCTATTTACATTGAAGTATTCATCTAAAGAGTAGAAGGAATGAGCATGTAGATAATTCTTTAACTCTGATTTAAACTTTTTAGTATCATTGCCCAAGTTTTTAATACTTTGTGGCAGATTGTTGAACACTTTTATGCCAGTAAAGTAGACTCCTTTTTGATATACTGATAAAGTTGATGAGGGTAGGTGGAAGTTATATTTTTGTCTAGTATTCATGTTATAGACATCAGAATTTAATTTGAATTTATCTTTGTTGTAAACAACAAATAAGAGAAGCGATAATATGTATTGCGATTGAAGAGGTAGAATTTTTAATTTCTTAAATAATTCTCTACATGAATCTCTACTTCTACATCCTGTAATGATTCTAATTATATTCTTTTGTATTTTAAAAATTATTACACTATGTGAAGAGTTCCCCCAAAATATTAATCCATAGTTCATAATAGAATGAAAGTAGGCATGGTAAACCATCTTCAATGTTTCCTGTGACATAAAAGGCTTAATTGATCTCATCGCATAGCAAGCTGCATTTAATTTAGGTATAATTTGTTCAATATGTTCATGAAGTAAAAGTAGGTGCGTTTTTGCGGCAGGTTATCAACCACTGGGTGAGCGGGTGGATTGACTGGAACCTTGCCCTCAACACCGTCGGAGGGCCGACTTATCTGAATAATAATCTGGACGCTGCAATTATTATCAACGCTACGGCCAACGAGTTCTACAAACAGCCCATCTTCTATGCACTCGCCCATATGTCCAAATTTGTCCTTCCGGGATCCAAGCGCATCCAGCTGGATGCTACTGATGACAGTGGCATCGAAAACGTGG
The DNA here is from genome assembly GCF_002891405.2 of Cryptotermes secundus. Taxonomy (NCBI): domain Eukaryota; kingdom Metazoa; phylum Arthropoda; class Insecta; order Blattodea; family Kalotermitidae; genus Cryptotermes; species Cryptotermes secundus. The sequence goes on from NW_019734351.1 coordinate 52,303, forward strand.
CTTTCCTCAGACCCGATAACATTGTGGCAGTGGTGCTTCTTAACAGGTGAAAAAATCCGACTTTCCTTGAGGAGAGTGACTGCGGCGATCACGAGGTTCATGATTGCCAAAAGCCCTGACCACCCTCCCAATTTAACCCTGAGGTCTGGAATCCGTAAACAGTTACCTTCACGCCCCCACTCGGGATTCTGCTTGATGACATGGTGCTCAATCACCGGGCAAAATCCACATTTACCTGACAGCTGTAATTAAGAAACTGTCTCTAAGAAAAAAAGAACGAAGGACTTCCGATATTTGCAGATGAGTTTTCCGTGGCTTCTCCTGCAGCAGACCACTTGCCTTCACAACCAAACACTGAACTGCTCTACACTGCTTGCACGTGTAAGGGAGTTTATCATTGGAAAATTACACGTACACTTTGGGTCTCTATGTGCTGCCCTCATTACACCTCTTGCATCCTATTCTTTTACCTTCCCTTCTGATCATTCTTTCTTTTTTCCTTGCTCACTTTACTTCTCTCATTCTTACTCTCTTCCTTCTTTTCTTGAGCTGTCGCTTTATTTATTCTTTCCATCCATCTTTTATTTCACTGTCTATTATTCCCTTTCCTCATTTCTTTCTTCCCCTCTGCTTTTCTTAATTGCCGTCCTTTTTAATAACTTCCTCTCTTCCTATTTTCTTTCCACATTTCTTTGTTTCCTCCTTCCACTCATTCGTTCTTTTATTTTTTCTTGTTATATTTCTTTCTTACCACCATTCTTTTCATTCTTATAATTTCGCTTCTTTCGCCCCACTTTCATTACTTTTTATGCACCTTTCTTCCCTTCTTTGCTTGTTTCTCAGTTTCTATCTCTTTTTCATATTCTTTTACCCATACATCATTTGATTTTTCTTCCTGTCTTCTTTATTCCTTATTTTTAGCTATTTTCATTCTTTATAATTTTGTTTTCCATTATTCTTTATTCCTCCATTCCTTTCTTCTTCCTTCGTTGGTTCTTTCTGACTTTCTTTGTCCTTTCTTTCCATCATTTTTATCTGTTTGCTTGTTTCTTTCTATCCCTTTTTATCCTTACCCATTCCTTCTGTTATTTGTTTCTTCCTGTATGTCTCCATTCTTCACTCGCTCTTTCTTGCATTCTTCTCATATTTCTCTCTTTCTCCGAGCTGTATCATCCTAAATGTGCCATATTTCTGTTTTCAGTAACGATGACGCCAGAAGCATCACTCTGCGGACGGACGCAAACACGTACATCCCTGTCATACTTGATGGCCACTCGCTCAATACAGTCATCTACAACAAAGCCTAGGGGAGCAGGGAAAGTTGTGGTTTCTACTGCCACGTAACCTAATAATAGAGACATACATATAATGGATGTAATTTTCTTAGCCATCTAATAATAAGCCAAGAATAAAGTAAAGCATCTTGATGAAATGAATTATTGACAAATAAAATGAAATCTCCAGATATCTTCTTCAATGTCCTATCTCGACACCCTCAGTTACTGTTATACCATGCCAGTACAAATGGATAGTATTATAGTTCTGTATACTTAAATGTTTACATTTTTACATAGGAAGAGAAATATTCTGACAGTAATGACATTGTCACGGATAAGGGGGTTTTGTGACTAATAATAATGGGTTGTGGATTTGATGATTGAATTTATTCGCATTTCTTTAAAATTAGTCAATTATAACAGCATGCACATTTAACTCCTTCTGAATGCATTACGACTCCTGTCTTACGAATGCCGTATGAAGAATCTCTCGTGACTGAAATCTCCTGGACTGAAGTAACTTCCATGCGGACCGAATAGAGATCGCCGTCCCCTAGGGTTACACTACTGCTCTTCATGAATGCGTTGTCTTGGAAGCGTGCATGAACCGTTGCCTATCAAATTAATAATTCAGTGTCTGGCTCTATTCTTCCGGCTTTTAGGCGGTGTTTACCAAGCCGTTGCCTAGCAAATGATCTTTCCGGTTTGTTGTCACGAAAACGTGTTTGCGAGCAGTTGTCGGGCAATGGATTATTCCGGGATTCAGGCTTCATGTCGGAATATAATGAATTCTCAAATTTAGTCCTCTCTTAACTCCTCCGTGAGCTGTGATGCCATGGAATGGAGCTGCGTCAAATTGAATCTGAATTGCGATGTTGCTCTAACTGCAGACTGAATTGTCATATCATGAAGTGTACTTACTTTAATGTAGACTGAACTGCAGATGCAGTTTCGAAGCCGAATTGCTTTAACTCGAATGAAATTGCGATTATAATCTGGAAAGGGACTTAATTTCCATAAGCTTTCCAATTCCTCGCATGGAATGAAGAACTGCTAAGATTACAGATTGCTTTAGAAATTTCAGGAATATAATTTCGGTTCAGTTAAAACGATCAAATTATATTTTATAGTTCTGAATTTACTAACCAACTTTGTTAATGTTAGGCTTAAGAAGAATGTTTTAAATTTTGTACGATACAAACACCTGGATTAATATTCATCACTTAAAAATATGAAATTAATTTAATATTTAAGACTACGATTACTTCTTCCCATATGATAAAAATGAGAAACCTACAGGCAACTGTTCACATTTAGTTTAAGATACTTATTCGAATTTGCTATATATATCAAAGCTTCATTGACTTACTGAATGAAGAGACAGTTTTATTGTTTGGTTTCATGACTTTTACTGATTTTTCTTTTAACATTGGGAGGTTCTTCTATATGAGTAATATATTTGTGTCATCCGTGAATAACACCACCTTAGCTTCTTGAACTGCTTGGGGCAAATCGTTTATAAACAACAAGATCAGAAGGGGTCCCAAAACAGAACCTTGAGGTACACCCTATTTTATTTCTTTACATTATGAAGCAAACGGCTTTATACTTGCGGTGATTACCTTATTAGCTTCTAAAAAGCTGAACTGTTAGTTAACTACTTGGCATAACACAAACTATAACTACATCATGAGGTCTTCTGATTTTGATTTATGAAAATCTTATATCTCTGGTCTCTGTCTGTTTTAGGTTGCTTATACTGTACCTCATTATTTCCTCTTTATTCAGAACATATTTTGACCTACTGACTTTTGCCCTTATTCTGCTAATAACAAGGGCAAAAATTAGTAGGTCGAAATATGTTCTCGATAAAGAGACCTACTGATTCTTACCCTTAGCTGCTGAGTAGCTCTGCTGGAGTGATAAGCCCAGCCCAGTCTTTCATGAAGATTCAACTTGATTTTATTTTTTCATCCATAACTGAAGTGAATACAACTGGACATGTCAAAAAATAACAACCAATACAGTGTGTCCACAAAGTCCCATTGGGGTTTTGAAAAATTATGGCGCGCAAACAAACTGAGTTAGCCACACGTGGTTTGCAGCAGATCATACTGAAACTCTGGAAGTTTCTTACTGACCTCAGTAGACCTCGATGTGTGGTCCCCTGGTAGCACGGAGAACATCCAGACAATATCTGAGCTCTTGCCATGTTCTCTGGAGCATGTCCGCAGGAATAAGAGAGTACACATTCCTGATATGGGTCTTCAGGTCATCAAGTCCGTTAACTGGTGTTTGGAACACACTGCTCTTAACATAACCCCACAGGAAAAAAGTCCACATTCTTAGACAGGACATTTCCAGGAAGATGGATTGGCAGAGATTGTCCAATGCCTTGGCCTCCATGTTCACCAGACATAACATCACTGGATTCTTTCCTGTGGGGTTATGTCAAGGGCAGTGTGTTCCGAACAGCAGTTAACAGACTTGATGACCTGAAGGCCCGTATCAGGAATGCAAATCTTGGCTATTCCAGCAGACATGCTCCACAGAACATGGCAAGAGCTTGAATACTGTCTGGATGTTCTCCATGCTACAAACGGAGCTCACACTGAGGTCTACTGAGGTCAGCAAAAGACTTCCAGAGTTTCACTATGATCTGCCGCAAACCGCACGTGACTAGCTCAAATTGTTTGCCTGCCACAATTTTTCAAAACCCTGACGGGACTTTGTAGACGCACTGTACATCACATATCAAAGTCACACAAAAATTACACAATGATCTATCATGATAATATAACTGTTACAAGGTACATAACAATAAAAGAGGCATAAGACCAAAAGAAAAATATCAGTAATATAAAACATGTAAACACAATATTAAAAATTGCAAACCAAGACACAATCAAAAAACTAGCCATGAACCAAACATTAGTTGAAAAACTCTCGAAAAGAACAGAAAGCGGTGCACAGCAAATAATATTTGAGTTCCTCTTAAAAACATTAAAATTGTCAATGCTTTTCAATTCAAGGGAAGGACATTAAATATTTTAGTTCCCACATTGATTACACCTTTTTTTTTTCAATGATTGGTATTATAAAATTGGACACATAAATTATGTTTATGTATGGTACTGTAGCTGTCAAAGTCAGAATACTCAGTTGTATAATCTTATTCTTTATTATAAAACATAAAATCTCAAATATATATGAGATAACAGTTAAAATCTTAAATTCACCAAACATACACGTATTTCTACAGATACTCTATTATTAACACCTTTAATCACTCTTAGACATTTTTCTGTATTTTAGATACAGTTATAGAGTCCTTAAGCCCCTATCCCCAAAAATAATACCATATTTCAATACAGATTCAAACTCAGTAAAACAGACATTTCTTAATACAGGTTGGCTAACTGAGTCACATAAGGATTTAATCAAATAAAGAGCCTTGTTGAGATTTTGGCATATGTATTGAGTGTGAGTTGCCCAGCTTAGATTTTCAGTGATACAAATATCCCAAAATTTTACATTCGATGAATAAATTATTTCCTTATTATTTAAGCAAAAACAGATCTATAGAGTTGAGTACGTCTTCTTCCCTGAAATAATAATACGTTAGTCTTATCTGTGTTTATTATGAGATGATTTCCATGGAACCAACAGTCTAATTGATTCCTAACTTTTAGGATTTCTTCATTTAATGATAAAAGCTTATTGTCAGTAAGCAGTTCTGTCACGTGTAGGGGGTACGTCACCCTGCAGCCTGCTTCTTGCCCCTATACCGCTTCTTCCATCCTTTGACCGGTTTCACTACGGCATCTTCCACGAGGACTTCTTGATGCTCTGCTGCCTCAGGTTTACTGTCCAGTGAGGTTGGGTCTTTTTCTTCTAGATGCGACTCCGTCGTTTCTCGGCAGGCCATCACCTCTTTTCAGGTAATCGACGTAATTTCTTCTATAGGTTCTCCGACCAGCATCACTGTGGCGTCTTGTACGGGTACCTCCTCTTTTTGGACCACCTCAGATTTCACATCCACTGAGGTCGGCTTCTTCTCTTCATCTGTCTCCATCGCCTCTTGGCAGGCCGTTCTCTCGTTTCGGCATGCCCTTAGGGAGTGAATTCCAACGTCTTAGTTAGGAATCTTCTGCCGCTCCACTATATCCTCTTTTTCTCTTGGATCTGTCTCCAACTTCTCTAAATTTACCTCCATTGCATCTTGGCAGGCTGTCGTCTCTACATCCATTTTGGGTTTGCTTTCGACCACTCTCCTTGTGGCTAGCGCCCATCATTTTGTCTCACATGGCGGCAATCTCTTCTAGCCAGGCTTTCGTATCAGCATCCTTCTCTTCTCGCCTCCTGGCCATCCTTTCGTCTCGTATAGTGACAAATTTTTCTTGCCAGGCTTTCATATCGGCATCCCTCTCTTCTCGCCTAGCAGCCATCATTTTGTCTTGCATTGTGACAATCTCTTCTTGCCAGGTTTTTGTATAGGAATCCATCTCTTCTCACATGGCAGCTGCTTTTCTTGGCTAGCTCTGATTTTCTTCAGCAGGAGTTCCAACAATCTGCTGTGACTCCATTTTTTGTGTGTGGGGTTTCCATGTTTTAAGTTCTTATCCAATTCTGAAAAATCCGATACTATTCGAGCTGCCAACATCTGACACCAAATATGTCACGTGTAGGGGGATACGGGACGAAATGATAGGTTCTAGTTCGGATGATTGGATTTATTGCCAGCTTGGTTACACGCACTCTGTCTATTACACCCTTAATACAGCTCTATCGCTGACTTACACACATAAGATCTTCTAATCCACTGTTTCACGCACCGTTGCACACATGAAGTTTTCTGCATCACACTTGACATCCTCACGGGCAACCTTGTGTAGTCCTGGTTCCACTTCACTTGCTTCCGCCACTCTCAACTGCTAGACTTCAATCGACTACACAATACTGAATCAACAAAGTCAAAGTCAAAGTCACATTGCGACTGACGGACAGTCAGTCTGTAAGTATTGGTGTTGAGCCTCATCTGGATCTCATGACCAGATATTTATTACTCTTTGACAGTTACGGTCTTGCTTTTTGTGGGCGCCATCTCTGACGAGAAGACGGGTCTGTCTTTTGTATATGCTGATGGTCCTTGCCAGCGCAGTCTTTCTCAGGTCCAAATCCCCTGGGGCTCGCGACCATATTTTACTGTCACAGATTTGAGACTTCCCTTTTCGTCGCCTCCTACAACTCGCAGGGTCAGGGTGGAGGTGTTCGACCTAGCCTCCACACGGGTAACCACACAAGTGTCCTGACGAGTACTCGCGTTACGTAGCTTCCACCCTGACCACACAGAAATCATTTTTTCATAAGGAGCATTTTATAAAGTAAAATAGTTTGCACCGAACCTTACTATCAAAGGGTACAAAAGAATTTCTGCAATCCATTATAAGAATAATGTAAAATCAAATTGGATAGCCGGTGTCTTGCTGTCATCTGTGACCTCAGCCATCTGAAAAAAAAAGTGTGGAATAGAAGCGCAATATGTCTGAAATTGCTGAGTGCTAATTCATCTGGAGATCTGCAGTGGCATTATAATGGACTCAATATGAAGACTTGACGAGAAAGAGTAGGAAAAATGTCAATCTGCAAGCTTGGTGCTAAAACAGTTTCCACATCAGAAAGGGTGTTCACCTCTCTGTCGGCACTAGAGAGGGGGAGAAATTCATCCATTGTTTATAAGGAGCATTTTATAAAGTAAAATAGTTCGCCTGAACCTTATTATCATAGAGTACAAAAGAAATTCTGCAATCCATTATAACAATAATATAAAACCAAATTGGATAGCCAGTGTCTCGCTGTCATCTGTGGCCTCAGCCATCTGCAAAAAAAGGTGTGGAATAGAAGCGCAATATGTCTGAAATTGCTGAGTGCAAATTCATCTGGAGATCTGCAGTGGTATTATAATGGACTCAATATGAAGATTTGACAAGAAAGAGTAGGAACTCAACACAAAGCAATCTGCAATCAGCCCCATGCAAGGGGAAAGAAAAATGTCAATCTGCGAGCTTGGTCCTAAAACAGTTTCCATGTCAGAAAGTGTATTCATCTCTTTGTCGACATTACAGAAGAGGAGAAATTCATCCATTTTTTTCATAAAGTAAAACAGTTTGCTCCAAACCTTATTATCAAAGGGTACAAAAGAATTTCTACAATCCACTATAAAAAAATGTACGTGTAAAATCAAATTGAATACCTAGTGTCTGGCTGTCATCTGTCACCCCAGCCATCTGCAAAAAATGTTGTGGAATAAAACCCAGTATGTCTGAAACTGATGAGTGCAGATTCATCTGGAGATCTGCATTGGCATCAGTATAACGGAATCAATATGAAGATTTGACGAGAAAGAGTAGGCACTCCACGCAAAGCAATCTGAAATCAGCCCCATGCAAGGGGAAAGAAAAACGTCAATCTGCGAGCTTGGTGCTAAAACAGTTTCCACATCAGAGAGGGTGTTCACCTCTTTGTCAGCACTAGAGAGGAGGAGAAATTCATCCATTTTTTCATAAGGAGCATTTTATAAAGTAAAACAGTTTGCTTCGAACCTTATCATCATAGAGTACAAAAGAATTTCTGCAATCCATTATAATAATAATATAAAAACAAATTGGATAGCCTGTGTGTCACTTTCATCTGTCATCTCAGCCAACCGCCCCCCCCAAAAAAAAAGTTGAATAGAAGCGCAGTATGTCTTAAATTGCTGAGTGCAAATTCATCTGGAGATCTGCAGTGGCATTATAATGGACTCAATATGAAGATATTTGATGAGAAAGAGTAGGAACTCCACACAAAGCAATCTGCAATCAGCCCCATGCAAGGGGAAAGAAAAACGTCAATCTGCGAGCTTGGTGCTAAAAGTGTTTCTGCATCAGAAAGGGTATTCACCTCTTTGTCGACACGACAGAAGAGGAGAAATTCATCTATTTTTTTTTTCATAAGTCGTATTTTATAAAGTAATATAATTCGTTCCAGACTTTATTATCTGCAGTCCAATATAAGATTAACGTAATACGAAACAGTATAGCCAGTGTGTCATTCTGTCATCTGTCACCTCAGCCATCTGGAAAAAGTTTTGTTAAACTGAAGGCCAATATTTCTCATATTGCTGATTGCAATTTCATCTGGAAATCTGCACTAGCATTAAATGGACTGATAATGAACATTTGGGGAGAAAGAGTAGGAACTCCATAGAAAGCAGTCTGCAATCAGCCCCATGCAAGGGGAAAGAAGAAGGTCAATCTGCGCGCTCAGCTACTAAAACAGTTTCCACACTGGAAGGCACATTCATCTTTTTGTTAGAACTAGAGAAGAGAAGTATTTTTCAGTTTTTTAATAAGTGGTATATCATAAAGTAAAATTATTTGTTCCAAAACATATTATCGAATGGTACAAAATTATTTCTGCAATCTATTATGAGTTTTGTATGAAACCAAACTGAATACGCAGTGTGTCTTTCTGTTATCTTAAACTGGTGTCATATTTTTATTTATATAAATGCCTGATTAGTGATTTTTTGTGAAGTTATATTTGCTAATATAATAAATAAAAACAACTGAATCAACATCAAGTTATACTTTTGTAAGCTGATATTACTCATATGCTTATATGTGGTGCCATGGAAGTATATGGAGGCATGGAGATAAAGCTTAACATAGCCTTAAACTCAGTATTAACTTGGAGTGGGTTTGTAAATAAAAGTTATTTTTAGCCTGAAAATAGATAAACTTATGTTTGTTCTGTTCTAATCAAATTCACCAGCTCCTTCAGTCTCTTTACGGATTTTATGCTTCTGCCTCAGTTCTTGTTTAGTTCTGATTCCCCAAATTCCATGCTTGCTTACTAGTTCTGCAAATTTCTAATCATGTATCTCCATAATTCTTCCATCCTTACTTTCTTGCCACAATATTTTTATTTATTTCAACAGAATATTGTCTTTGCAAATGGGTAAGGAGTACTGTGTACAGACCAGGCAATGGTGATTAAGAGGCACATACCACCCCCCATCTTCAGGGTTGAGAAGTAAGGCATGCAAGCAGACAGGAAGGAGAGTAAAGCTTAGTCTCCTTGCTTCCACTTCTTCCTCGGCCCTGAAAATGGAGGCACTATGTTAGCAAACAAAGGAAAGAAAACCAGTACATGCATAAATCCTTTGAGGTTCCACTGTGTAAAGGGAGCTGTTTTCAGGAATACCACATTTTGAAATGGCACCTCTTTGGACAATTCAGGAAACTTGGGTAAGCATGAGCAAAACTGTATTGGTCTTAAAAAATGGCTTGGAAATGGAGGTAGTGTGAGGCATTTAAATGTGATAACAGAAAGGTTATACTATTGCCCTGCTCATCCTTTGGTGAGACTTCAGAATACTGTATTATATTTAAGCATCCTGTTGCACTCCATACGATAAATGATATAACCTCCGTCTCAAGTGCAAACAATATATTCTTGTGTCTTTGATCTTGCTCCCTACACTACATGTTTCGGCCTCAGACGGCCATCATCAGGTGTATAACACTTACGTCGCTGTCACACTGCACCCAGTTCAAAATTTAACATCTAAAACACTCTCCCTGTCATTATCAACTTCTACTTCGTTGATAGCTGTCCACCCGTAGATTACTTCACACACGTTAATTTTGAGTTTATTGTAATAGCACCATAATAAAATCTTTAGTTCTAATATTTGAACTTT